>NW_027436594.1:0-134494 GCF_031877795.1 Strix aluco
TAAGATGAAAGAGGAGGAGGAGAGAGGAGGAAGAGAGAGGAGCAAGAGTGAGGAAGAGGAGAAGGAGAAAGAGAAAGGAGGAAGAGAGAGGAGAAGATGAGAAGATGAAGAGAGGAGGAGAGAGAGAAGAGGAGAGAGGAAGAGGAGAGAGGAGGAAGAGAGAGAGGAAAGAGAGGAGGAAGAGAGAGGAGGAAGATAGAGGAAGAGGAGAGAGGAGGAGGAGGAGAGGAGATAAAAAGAAGACGAAGAGAAAGGAGGAAGAGAGACGAGGAAGAGAGAGGAAGAGGAGAGAGGAGGAAGATAGAGGTGGAAAAGAGTGGAGGAAGAGAGAGGAGGAAGAGTGAGTAAGAGGAGAGTGGAGGAGAGAGAGCAGGAAAAGATAGGAGGAAGAGAGAAGATAAAGACAGACGAGGAAGAGAGAGGAAGAGGGAGAGGAGAAAGAGAGAGGAGGAAAAGAGAGGAGGAAGAGAGAGGAGGAAGACAGAGGAAGAGGAGAGAGGAGGAGGAGAGAGGAGGAAGAGAGAGGAGAAGAGAGAGGATGAAGAGAGTGGAGGAAGAGAGAGGAAGAGGAGAGAGGAGGAACAGAGAGGAGGAAAAGAGAGGAGGAAGAGAGGAGGAAGAGAGAGAAGATGAGAGAGGACGAAGAGAGAGGAGGAAGAGATAAGAGGAAGAGAGAGGATGAAGAGAGAGGAGGAAGAGAGAGGAAGAGGAGGGAGGAAGAGAGATGAGGAAGAGTGAGAAAGAGGAGAAAGGAGAAAGAGATGAGAGGAAGAGAGAGGAGGAAGAGAGAGAGGAAAAGAGAGGAGGAGGAGAGAGGAGGAAAAGAGAGAGGAAGAGAGATGAGGAAGAGAGAGGAGGAAGAGAGAGTATGAAGAGAGAGGAGGAAAAGAGAGGAGAAGAGAGAGGAAGATGAGAGAGCAGGATGAGAGTAGGTAGAGAGAGGAGAAAGAGAGAGGAAGAGGAGAGAGGAGTAGGAGAGAGGAGGAAAGAGAGGAGGAAGAGAGAGGAAGAGGAGAGAGGAGGAAGAGAGAAGATGAGGAGAGAAGAGGTAGAGAGTGGACGTAGAGGGAGGAAGAGTTGAGAGGAGGAGGAGAGAGGAGGAAGAGAGAGGAGGAGGAGAGAGGAGGAAGAGATATGATAAAGATAGACGAGGAAGAAAGAGGAAGAGGAGAGAGGAGGAAGAGAGAGGAGAAAGAGAGAGGAGTAAGAGTGAGGAAGAGGAGTAACGAGAAAGAGAAAAGAGGAAGAGAGAGGAGGAAGAGAGAGTAAGAGGAGAGAGGAAGAGGAGAGAGGAGGAAGAGAGAGGAGGAAGAGTGAGGAAGAGGAGAAAGGAGGAAGAGAGAGAAGGAAAAGAGAGGCGGAGAAGAGAGGAGGAAGAGAGAGGAAGAGTATAGAGGACGAAGAGAGCGAATGAAGAGAGAGGAGGAAGAGAGAGGAAGAGCAGAGCGGAGGAGGAAAGAGGAGGGAGAGAGAGGTGGAAGTGTGAGGAAGAGGAGAAAGGAGAAAGAGAAAGGAGGAAGACAGAGGAGGAAGAGAGAGAATGAAGAGAGAGGAGGAAGAGAGAGTAAGAGGAGAGAGGAAGAGGAGAGAGGAGGAAAAGAGAGGAGAATGAGAGAAGATGAAGAGAGAGGAGGAAGAGACAGGAGGAAGAGAGGAGAAAGAGAGAGGAAGAGGAGAGAGGTGGAAGAGAGAGGAGGAATAGTGAGGAAGAGGAGAAGGAGGAGGAGAGAGGGGGAGGAGAGAGGAGGAAGAGAGTGTAGGAAGAGAGAGGAGGAGGAGATAGGAGGAAGAGAGAGAAGGAAGAAAGAGGAAGAGGAGAGAGGAGGAAAAGAGAGGTTGAAGAGAGAGGAGGAACAGTGAGAAAGAGGAGAGAGGAGGAAAGAGAGAGGAGGAAGAGGGAGGAGGAAGAGTGAGGACGAGGAGAGGGGAAGAAGAGAGAGGACGAGGAGAGAGGAGGAAAAGAGAGGAGGAAGAGAGAGGAAGAGGAGAGAAGAGGAAGAGAGAGGAGGAAAAGAGTGGAGGAAGAGAGAGGATGAAGAGAGAGGAGGAAGAGAGAGGAAGTGGAGAGAGGAAGAGGAGAGAGGAGGAAAGAGAGGAGGAAGAGAGAGGAGGAAAAGAGAGGAGGAAGAGAGAGAAAGAGGATAGAGTAGGAAGAGAGAGGAGGAAGAGTGAGAAAGAGGAGAAAGGAGAAAATGAAAGGAGGAAGAGAGACGAGGAAGAGTGAGGAAGAGGAGAGAGGAGGAGGAGAGAGAAGGAAAAGAGAGGAGGAAGAGAGAGGAGGAAGAGAGACGAGGAATAGAGAGGAAGAGGAGAGAGGAAGAAGAAAAATGTGGAAAAGAGAGGAGGAAGAGAGGGGAGGAAGAGTGAGTAAGAGGAGAGAGGAGGAGGAGAGAGGAGGAAAAGATAGGAGGAAGAGAGAGGATGAAGAGAGAGTAGGAAGAGAGAGGAAGAAAAGAGAGGAAGAGGAGAGAGGAGGAAAAGAGAGGAGGAACAGAGTGTAGGATGAGAGAGGAGGAGGAGATAGGACGAAGAGAGAGAAAGAAGAAAGAGGAAGAGAAGAGAGGAGGAAAAGAGAGGTTGAAGAGAGAGGATGAACAGCGGGATAGACGAGAGAGGAGGAAGAGAGAGGAGGAAGAGAAAGGAGGAAGAGTGAGGAAGAGGAGAGAGGAGAAGGAGAAAGGAGGAAAAGAGAAGAGGAAGAGAGAGGAGGAGGAGAGAGCAGGAAAAGAGAAGAGGAAGAGAGAGAAGGAAGAGAGACGAGGAAGAGAGAGGAAGAGGAGAGAGGAGGAAGATAGAGGAGGAAAAGAGAGGAGGAAGAGATATGATAAAGATAGACGAGGAAGAAAGAGGAAGAGGAGAGAGGAGGAAGAGAGAGGAGGAAGAGAGAGGAGTAAGAGTGAGGAAGAGGATAAACGAGAAAGAGAAAAGAGGAAGAGAGAGGAGGAAGAGAGAGTAAGAGGAGAGAGGAAGAGGAGAGAGGAGGAAGAGAGAGGAGGAAGAGTGAGGAAGAGGAGAAAGGAGAAAGAGAGAGGAGGAAGACTGAGGAAGAGGAAAAAGGAGAAAGGAAAGGAGGAAGAGAGAGGAGGAAGAGAGAGGAAGAAAAGAGAGGATGAGGAGAGAGGATGAAAAGAGAGGAGGAAGAGAGAGAAGGAAGAGAAAGGAGGAAGAGAGTGTAGGAATAGAGAGGAGGAAGAGAGAGAAGAAAGAGAGAGGAAGATGAGAGAGGAGGAAGAGACAGGAGGTAGAGAAAGGAGGAAGAGAGTGGAAGAGGAGAGAGGAGGAGGAGAGAGGAGGAAAACAGAGGAGGAAGAGAGAAGAAGAGGAGAGAGGAGGAAGAGAGAGGAGAAGAGAGAGGAGGAAGAGAGAGGAGGAAGAGAGAGGAAGAGGAGAGAGGAGGAGGAGAGAGTAGGAAGAGAGAGGAGGAAGAGTGACGAAGAGGAGAAAGTAAAAAGAGAAAGGAGGAAGAGAGAGAAGGAAGAGAGAGGAAGAGGAGAGAGGAGGAAGAGAGAGGAGGAAGAGAGAGGAGGAAGAGAGAGGAGGAAGAGAGACGAGGAAAAGAGAGGAGGAAGAGAGAGGAGGAGGAGAGAAGAGGAAGAGAGAGGATGAAGAGAGAGGAGGAAGAGAGAGGAAGTGGAGAGAGGAAGAGGAGAGAGAAGGAAAAGAGAGGAGGAAGAGAGAGGAGGAAAAGAGAGGAGGAAGAGAGAGAAAGAGGACAGAGTAGGAAGAGAGAGGAGGAAGAGTGAGAAAGAGGTAAAAGGAGAAAATGAAAGGAGGAAGAGAGAACGAGGAAGAGTGAGGAAGAGGAGAGAGGAGGAGGAGAGAGGAGGAAAAGATAGGAGGAAGAGAGAGGATGAAGAGAGAGTAGGAAGAGAGAGGAAGAGGAGAGAGGAAGAGGAGAGAGGAGGAAAAGAGAGGAGGAAGAGAGTGTAGGAAGAGAGAGGAGGAGGAGATAGGAGGAAGAGAGTGAAAGAAGAAAGAGGAAGAGGAGAGAGGAGGAAAAGAGAGTTTGAAGAGAGAGGAAGAACAGCGGGAAAGACGAGAGAGGAGGAAGAGAGAGGAGGAAGAGAGAGGAGAAGAGTGAGGAAGAGGAGAAAGGAGAAAGAGAAAGGAGGAAGACAGAGGAGGAAGAGAGAGGAGGAAAAGAGAGGAGGAGAGAAAGGAGGAAGAGAGACGAGGAAGAGAGGGAAGAGGAGAGAAGAAGAAGAGAGAGAAGGAAAATAGAGGAGGAAGAGAGAGGATGAAGAGAGAGTAGGAAGAGAGAGGAAGAGGAGAGAGGAAGAGGAGAGAGGAGGAAAGATAGGAGAAGAGAGAGTAGAGAGAGGAAGAGAGAGAGGAGGAAGAGAGAGGAGGAAGAAGAGAGAGGAAGAGAGAGGAAGATTAGAGAGGAGAAAGAGAGAGTAGTAAGAGAGAGGAAAAGAGAGAGAAGAAAGAGAGGAGGAAAAGAGAGGAAGAAGAGAGGAGGAAGAGAGAGAGAGAGAAGAGAAAGGAGGAGAGAGAGAAGAGAGAGAAGGAAGAGAGAGGAAGAGGAGAGAGGAGGAAGAGAGAGGAAGAGAGAGGATGAGAGAGAGAGGAAGAGAGAGAGGAGGAGAGGAGTGAGGAAGAGGAGAGAGGAGAGGAGGAAGAGAGGAGGAAGAGAGAGGAGGAAGAGAGAGAGGAAGAGAGGGAGGAAGAGAGAGGAAGAGGAAGAGAGGAGAGAGAGGAGAGGAGAGGAGGAGAGAGAGGAGAGGAGAGAGAAGAGGAGAGAGGAGGAAGAGAGGAGGAAAGTGAGAGAAGATAGAGGAGGAAGAGAGAGTAGGAGGAGAGAGGTGATAGAGAGGAGGTAGAGATAGAGGAGGAAGAGAGAGAGGAAGATAGAGGTGGATAGAGAGGAGGTAGAGAGAGAGGAGGAAGAGAGAGGAGAGGAGAGAGAGTGAAGAAGAGAGAGGAGGAGAGTGAGAGAGGAGAGAGAGGAGGAAGAGAGAAGAGGATAGAGAGAGAAGAGAGAGAGAGATGAGAGAAGAGGAAGAGGAGAGAGGAAGAAGAGAGATGGAAGGAGAGGAGGAAGAGAGAGGAGGAAGAGGGAGGAAGAGGAGAGAGGAGGAGGAGAGAGGAGGAAAAGAGAGGAGGAAGAGAGAGGACGAAGAGAGAGTAGGAAGACAGAGGAGGAGGAGAGAGGTGGAAGAGAGAGGAGGAAAAGAGAGGAGGATGAGAGAGGAAGAGGAGAGAGGAGGAAGAGAGAGGAGGAAGAGTGAGGAGGAAGAGAGAGGAGGAAGAGTGAGGAAGAGGAGAGAGGAGTAGGGGAGAGGATTAAAGAGAGGAGGAAGAGAGAGGAAGATTAGAAAGGACGAAGAGAGAAGAGAAGAGAGAGGAAAAAAGAGAGAGGAGGATAAGAGAGGAGGAAGAGAGAGGAGGAGAGAGAGGAAAAGGAGAGAGGAGGAAAAGAGAGGAGGAGAGAGTGTAGGAAGAGAGTGGAGGAGGAGATAGGAGGAAGAGAGAGATGGAAGAAAGAGGAAGAGGAGAGAGGAGAATAAGAGAGGTTGAAGAGTGAGGAGGAACAGTGAGGAAGAGGAGAGAGGATTAGGAGAGAGGAGGAAAGAGAAGAGGAAGAGAGATGAGGAAGAGAGAGGAGGAATGGAGAGAAGAGGAGAAAGAGGAAGAGAAAGGAGGAAGAGAGAGTAGGAAGAGAGAGGAAGACGAGAGAGGAGAAGATAGATGTGGAAAAGGGAGGAGGAAGAGAGAGGAGAAAGAGTGTGTAAGACGAGAGAGGAGGAGGAGAGAGGAGGAAAAGAGAGGAGGAAGAGAGAAGAAGAGGAGAGAGGAGAAGAGAGAGGAGGAACAGAGAGGAGCAAGAGAGAGAAAGAGGAGGGAGGAGGAGAGAGGAGGGAAAAGAGAGGAGGAAGAGAGAGTAGAGAGGAGTGAGGAAGAGGAGAGAGAAGGAGGAGAGAGAGGGAAGGAGAGAGGAGGAAGAGTGAGGAAGAGGAGAAAGAAGAAAGAGAAAGGAGGAAGAGAGAGAGAGGAAGAGAGAGGATGAAGAGAGAGTAGGAAGAGATAGGAAGAGGAGAGAGGAGGAAAAGAGACGAGGAAGAGAGAGGAAGAAGAGAGAGGAGGAGGAGAGAGGAGGAAGAGAGAGGAGAAGAGTGAGGAAGAGGAGAAAGGAGAAAGAGAAACGAGGAAGAGAGAGGAGGAAGAGAGAGAATGAAGAGAGAGGAGGAAGAGAGAGGAAGAGGAGAGAGGAAGAGGAGAGAGGAGGAAGACAGAGGAGGAAAAGAGAGGAGGAAGAGGAGGAGAAACAGAGAGGAAGAGGAGAGAGGAGGAGGAGAGAGGAGGAAAAGAGAAGAGGAAGAGAAAGGAGAAAGAGAGACTAGGAAGACAGAGGAAGAGTAGAGAGGAGGAAGAGAGTAGAGGAAAAGAGAGGAGGAAGAGAGAGGAGGAAGAGAGAGGAAGATGAAAGAGGAGGAGGAGAGAGGAGGAAGAGAGAGGAGCAAGAGTGAGGAAGAGGAGAAAGGAGAAAGAGAAAGGAGGAAGAGAGAGGAGGAAGAGAGAAGATGAAGAGAGAGGAGGAAGAGAGAGGAAGAGGAGAGAGGAAGAGGAGAGAGGAGGAAGAGAGAGGAGGAAAGAGAGGAGGAAGAGAGAGGAGGAAGATAGAGGAAGAGGAGAGAGGAGGAGGAGAGAGGAGATAAAAAGAAGACGAAGAGAAAGGAGGAAGAGAGACGAGGAAGAGAGAGGAAGAGGAGAGAGGAGGAAGATAGAGGTGGAAAAGAGTGGAGGAAGAGAGAGGAGGAAGAGTGAGTAAGAGGAGAGTGGAGGAGGAGAGAGCAGGAAAAGAGAGGAGGAAGAGAGAAGATAAAGACAGACGAGGAAGAGAGAGGAAGAGGGGAGAGGAGAAAGAGAGAGGAGGAAAAGAGAGGAGGAAGAGAGAGGAGGAAGACAGAGGAAGAGGAGAGAGGAGGAGGAAGAGAGGAGGAAGAGAGAGGAGGAAGAGAGAGGATGAAGAGAGTGGAGGAAGAGAGAGGAAGAGGAGAGAGGAGGAACAGAGAGGAGGAAAAGAGAGGAGGAAGAGAGGAGGAAGAGAGATAGAGGACGAAGAGAGAGGAGGAAGAGATAAGAGGAAGAGAGAGGATGAAGAGAGAGGAGGAAGAGAGAGGAAGAGGAGGGAGGAAGAGAGATGAGGAAGAGTGAGAAAGAGGAGAAAGGAGAAAGAGATGAGAGGAAGAGAGAGGAGGAAGAGAGAGGAGGAAAAGAGAGGAGGAGGAGAGAGGAGGAAAAGAGAGGAGGAAGAGAGATGAGGAAGAGAGAGGAGGAAGAGAGAGTATGAAGAGAGAGGAGGAAAAGAGAGGAGGAAGAGAGAGGAAGATGAAGAGAACAGGAAGAGAGTAGGTAGAGAGAGGAGAAAGAGAGAGGAAGAGGAGAGAGGAGTAGGAGAGAGGAGGAAAAAGAGGAGGAAGAGAGAGGAAGAGGAGAGAGGAGGAAGAGAGAAGATGAGGAGAGAAGAGGTAGAGAGTGGACGTAGAGGGAGGAAGAGTTGAGAGGAGGAGGAGAGAGGAGGAAGAGAGAGGAGGAGGAGAGAGGAGGAAGAGATATGATAAAGATAGACGAGGAAGAAAGAGGAAGAGGAGAGAGGAGGAAGAGAGAGGAGGAAGAGAGAGGAGTAAGAGTGAGGAAGAGGAGTAACGAGAAAGAGAAAAGAGGAAGAGAGAGGAGGAAGAGAGAGTAAGAGGAGAGAGGAAGAGGAGAGAGGAGGAAGAGAGAGGAGGAAGAGTGAGGAAGAGGAGAAAGGAGGAAGAGAGAGAAGGAAAAGAGAGGCGGAGAAGAGAGGAGGAAGAGAGAGGAAGAGTATAGAGGACGAAGAGAGCGAATGAAGAGAGAGGAGGAAGAGAGAGGAAGAGCAGAGCGGAGGAGGAAAGAGGAGGGAGAGAGAGGTGGAAGTGTGAGGAAGAGGAGAAAGGAGAAAGAGAAAGGAGGAAGACAGAGGAGGAAGAGAGAGAATGAAGAGAGAGGAGGAAGAGAGAGTAAGAGGAGAGAGGAAGAGGAGAGAGGAGGAAAAGAGAGGAGAATGAGAGAAGATGAAGAGAGAGGAGGAAGAGACAGGAGGAAGAGAGGAGAAAGAGAGAGGAAGAGGAGAGAGGTGGAAGAGAGAGGAGGAATAGTGAGGAAGAGGAGAAGGAGGAGGAGAGAGGGGGAGGAGAGAGGAGGAAGAGAGTGTAGGAAGAGAGAGGAGGAGGAGATAGGAGGAAGAGAGAGAAGGAAGAAAGAGGAAGAGGAGAGAGGAGGAAAAGAGAGGTTGAAGAGAGAGGAGGAACAGTGAGAAAGAGGAGAGAGGAGGAAGAGAGAGGAGGAAGAGGGAGGAGGAAGAGTGAGGACGAGGAGAGGGGAAGAAGAGAGAGGACGAGGAGAGAGGAGGAAAAGAGAGGAGGAAGAGAGAGGAAGAGGAGAGAAGAGGAAGAGAGAGGAGGAAAAGAGTGGAGGAAGAGAGAGGATGAAGAGAGAGGAGGAAGAGAGAGGAAGTGGAGAGAGGAAGAGGAGAGAGGAGGAAAAGAGAGGAGGAAGAGAGAGGAGGAAAAGAGAGGAGGAAGAGAGAGAAAGAGGATAGAGTAGGAAGAGAGAGGAGGAAGAGTGAGAAAGAGGAGAAAGGAGAAAATGAAAGGAGGAAGAGAGACGAGGAAGAGTGAGGAAGAGGAGAGAGGAGGAGGAGAGAGAAGGAAAAGAGAGGAGAAGAGAGAGGAGGAAGAGAGACGAGGAATAGAGAGGAAGAGGAGAGAGGAAGAAGAAAAATGTGGAAAAGAGAGGAGGAAGAGAGGGGAGGAAGAGTGAGTAAGAGGAGAGAGGAGGAGGAGAGAGGAGGAAAAGATAGGAGGAAGAGAGAGGATGAAGAGAGAGTAGGAAGAGAGAGGAAGAAAAGAGAGGAAGAGGAGAGAGGAGGAAAAGAGAGGAGGAACAGAGTGGAGGAAGAGAGAGGAGGAAGAGAGAGGAGGAAGAGAGAGGAGGAAGAGAGAGGAAGATTAGAGAGGAGAAAGAGAGAGTAGTAAGAGAGAGGAAAAAGAGAGAGAAGGAAAAGAGAGGAGGAAAAGAGAGGAAGAAGAGAGTGTAGGAAGAGAGAGGAGAAGGAGAAAGGAGGAAGAGAGAGAAGGAAGAAAGAGGAAGAGGAGAGAGAAGGAAGAGAGAGGAAGAGGAGAGAGGAGGAAGATAGAGGTGGAAAAGAGAGGATGAAGAGAGAGGAGGAAGAGTGAGTAAGAGGAGAGAGGCGGAGAAGAGAGGAGGAAAAGAGAGGAGGAAGAGATAAGATAAAGATAGGCGAGGAAGAGAGAGGAAGAGGAGAGAGGAGGAAGAGAGAGGAGGAAGAGTGAGGAAGAGGAGAGAGGAGTAGGAGAGAGAGGGAGGAGAGAGGAGGAAAAGAGGGGAGGATGAGAGAGGAAGAGGAGAGAGGAGGAAGAGAGGAGGAAGAGTGAGGAGGAAGAGAGAGGAAGAGGAAAGAGTAGGAGGAGAGAGGTTGAAGAGAGAGGAGGAACAGTGAGAAAGATGATAGAGGAGGAATAGAGAGTAGGAAGATAGAGGTGGATAAGAGAGGAGGTAGAGAGAGGAGGAAGAGAGAGAAAGAGGAGAGAGGAGGAGGAGAGAGGAGGAAGAGAGAGGAGGAAGAGAGAGGATGAAGAGAGTGTAGGAAGAGAGAGGAGGAAGAGAGAGGAGCAAGAGAGAGGAGGAAGAGAGAAGAGGATAGAGGAGGAAGAGAGATGAGGAAGAAAGAGAAGAGGAGAGAGGAAGAAGAGAGATGGGGAAAGAGAGGAGGAAGAGAGAGGAGGAAGAGGGAGGAAGAGGAGAGGAGGAGGAGAGAGGAGGAAAAGAGAGGAGGAAGAGAGAGGACGAAGAGAGAGTAGGAAGAGAGAGGAGGAGGAGAGAGGTGGAAGAGAGAGGAGGAAAAGAGAGGAGGATGAGAGAGGAAGAGGAGAGAGGAGGAAGAGAGAGGAGGAAGAGTGAGGAGGAAGAGAGAGGAGGAAGAGTGAGGAAGAGGAGAGAGGAGTAGGAGAGAGGATTAAAAGAGAGGAGGAAGAGAGAGGAAGATTAGAAAGGACGAAGAGAGAAGAGGAAGAGAGAGGAAAAAAGAGAGAGGAGGATAAGAGAGGAGGAAGAGAGAGGAGGAGAGAGAGGAAAAGGAGAGAGGAGGAAAAGAGAGGAGGAAGAGAGTGTAGGAAGAGAGTGGAGGAGGAGATAGGAGGAAGAGAGAGATGGAAGAAAGAGGAAGAGGAGAGAGGAGAATAAGAGAGGTTGAAGAGTGAGGAGGAACAGTGAGGAAGAGGAGAGAGGATTAGGAGAGAGGAGGAAAGAGAAGAGGAAGAGAGATGAGGAAGAGAGAGGAGGAATGGAGAGAAAGAGGAGAAAGAGGAAGAGAAAGGAGGAAGAGAGAGTAGGAAGAGAGAGGAAGACGAGAGAGGAGGAAGATAGATGTGGAAAAGGGAGGAGGAAGAGAGAGGAGAAAGAGTGTGTAAGACGAGAGAGGAGGAGGAGAGAGGAGGAAAAGAGAGGAGGAAGAGAGAAGAAGAGGAGAGAGGAGGAAGAGAGAGGAGGAACAGAGAGGAGCAAGAGAGAGAAAGAGGAGGGAGGAGGAGAGAGGAGGAAAAGAGAGGAGGAAGAGAGAGTAGGAGGAGTGAGGAAGAGGAGAGAGAAGGAGGAGAGAGGGGAAGGAGAGAGGAGGAAGAGTGAGGAAGAGGAGAAAGAAGAAAGAGAAAGGAGGAAGAGAGAGGAGGAAGAGAGAGGATGAAGAGAGAGTAGGAAGAGATAGGAAGAGGAGAGAGGAGGAAAAGAGACGAGGAAGAGAGAGGAAGAAGAGAGAGGAGGAGGAGAGAGGAGGAAGAGAGAGGAGGAAGAGTGAGGAAGAGGAGAAAGGAGAAAGAGAAACGAGGAAGAGAGAGGAGGAAGAGAGAGAATGAAGAGAGAGGAGGAAGAGAGAGGAAGAGGAGAGAGGAAGAGGCATGAAATAGAGAGAGGAGGAAGACAGAGGAGGAAAAGAGAGGAGGAAGAGGGAGGAGAAACAGAGAGGAAGAGGAGAGAGGAGGAGGAGAGAGGAGGAAAAGAGAAGAGGAAGAGAAAGGAGAAAGAGAGACTAGGAAGACAGAGGAAGAGTAGAGAGGAGGAAGAGAGTGGAGGAAAAAGAGAGGAGGAAGAGAGAGGAGGAAGAGAGAGGAAGATGATAGAGGAGGAGGAGAGAGGAGGAAGAGAGAGGAGCAAGAGTGAGGAAGAGGAGAAAGGAGAAAGAGAAAGGAGGAAGAGAGAGGAGGAAGAGAGAGGATGAAGAGAGAGGAGGAAGAGAGAGGAAGAGGAGAGAGGAAGAGGAGAGAGGAGGAAGAGAGAGGAGGAAGATAGAGGAAGAGGAGAGAGGAGGAGGAGAGAGGAGATAAAAAGAAGACGAAGAGAAAGGAGGAGAGAGAGACGAGGAAGAGAGAGGAAGAGGATGAGAGGAGGAAGATAGAGGTGGAAAAGAGTGGAGGAAGAGAGAGGAGGAAGAGTGAGTAAGAGGAGAGTGGAGGAGGAGAGAGCAGGAAAAGAGAGGAGGAAGAGAGAAGATAAAGACAGACGAGGAAGAGAGAGGAAGAGGGGAGAGGAGAAAGAGAGAGGAGGAAAAGAGAGGAGGAAGAGAGAGGAGGAAGACAGAGGAAGAGGAGAGAGGAGGAGGAGAGAGGAGGAAGAGAGAGGAGGAAGAGAGAGGATGAAGAGAGTGGAGGAAGAGAGGAAGAGGAGAGAGGAGGAACAGAGAGGAGGAAAAGAGAGGAGGAAGAGAGGAGGAAGAGAGAGAAGATGAGAGAGGACGAAGAGAGAGGAGGAAGAGAGAAGAGGAAGAGAGAGGATGAAGAGAGAGGAGGAAGAGAGAGGAAGAGGAGGGAGGAAGAGAGATGAGGAAGAGTGAGAAAGAGAAGAAAGGAGAAAGAGAAAAGAGGAAGAGAGAGGAGGAAGAGAGAGGAGGAAAAGAGAGGAGGAGGAGAGAGGAGGAAAAGAGAGGAGAAGAGAGATGAGGAAGAGAGAGGAGGAAGAGAGAGTATGAAGAGAGAGGAGGAAAAGAGAGGAGGAAGAGAGAGGAAGATGAGAGAGCAGGAAGAGAGTAGGTAGAGAGAGGAGAAAGAGAGAGGAAGAGGAGAGAGGAGTAGGAGAGAGGAGGAAAAGAGAGGAGGAAGAGAGAGGAAGAGGAGAGAGGAGGAAGAGAGAAGATGAGGAGAGAAGAGGTAGAGAGTGGACGTAGAGGGAGGAAGAGTTGAGAGGAGGAGGACAGAGGAGGAAGAGAGAGGAGGAGGAGAGAGGAGGAAGAGATATGATAAAGATAGACGAGGAAGAAAGAGGAAGAGGAGAGAGGAGGAAGAGAGAGGAGGAAGAGAGAGGAGTAAGAGTGAGGAAGAGGAGAAACGAGAAAGAGAAAAGAGGAAGATAGAGGAGGAAGAGAGAGTAAGAGGAGAGAGGAAGAGGAGAGAGGAGGAAGAGAGAGGAGGAAGAGTGAGGAAGAGGAGAAAGGAGGAAGAGAGAGAGAAGGAAAAGAGAGGCGGAGAAGAGAGGAGGAAGAGAGAGGAAGAGTATAGAGGACGAAGAGAGCGAATGAAGAGAGAGGAGGAAGAGAGAGGAAGAGCAGAGGGGAGGAGGAAAGAGGAGGGAGAGAGAGGAGGAAGTGTGAGGAAGAGGAGAAAGGAGAAAGAGAAAGGAGGAAGAGAGAGGAGGAAGAGAGAGAATGAAGAGAGAGGAGGAAGAGAGAGTAAGAGGAGAGAGGAAGAGGAGAGAGGAGGAAAAGAGAGGAGAATGAGAGAAGATGAAGAGAGAGGAGGAAGAGACAGGAGGAAGAGAGAGGAGAAAGAGAGAGGAAGAGGAGAGAGGTGGAAGAGAGAGGAGGAATAGTGAGGAAGAGGAGAAGGAGGAGGAGAGAGGGGGAGGAGAGAGGAGGAAGAGAGTGTAGGAAGAGAGAGGAGGAGGAGATAGGAGGAAGAGAGAGAAGGAAGAAAGAGGAAGAGGAGAGAGGAGGAAAAGAGAGGTTGAAGAGAGAGGAGGAACAGTGAGAAAGAGGAGAGAGGAGGAAGAGAGAGGAGGAAGAGAGAGGAGGAAGAGTGAGGACGAGGAGAGGGGAAGAAGAGAGAGGACGAGGAGAGAGGAGGAAAAGAGAGGAGGAAGAGAGAGGATGAAGAGAGAGGAGGAAGAGAGAGGAAGTGGAGAGAGGAAGAGGAGAGAGGAGGAAAAGATAGGAGGAAGAGAGAGGATGAAGAGAGAGTAGGAAGAGAGAGGAAGAAAAGAGAGGAAGAGGAGAGAGGAGGAAAAGAGAGGAGGAACAGAGTGTAGGATGAGAGAGGAGGAGGAGATAGGACGAAGAGAGAGAAAGAAGAAAGAGGAAGAGAAGAGAGGAGGAAAAGAGAGGTTGAAGAGAGAAGATGAACAGCGGGATAGACGAGAGAGGAGGAAGAGAGAGGAGGAAGAGAAAGGAGGAAGAGTGAGGAAGAGGAGAGAGGAGAAGGAGAAAGGAGGAAAAGAGAAGAGGAAGAGAGAGGAGGAGGAGAGAGCAGGAAAAGAGAAGAGGAAGAGAGAGAAGGAAGAGAGACGAGGAAGAGAGAGGAAGAGGAGAGAGGAGGAAGATAGAGGAGGAAAAGAGAGGAGGAAGAGATATGATAAAGATAGACGAGGAAGAAAGACGAAGAGGAGAGAGGAGGAAGAGAGAGGAGGAAGAGAGAGGAGTAAGAGTGAGGAAGAGGAGAAACGAGAAAGAGAAAAGAGGAAGAGAGAGGAGGAAGAGAGAGTAAGAGGAGAGAGGAAGAGGAGAGAGGAGGAAGAGAGAGGAGGAAGAGTGAGGAAGAGGAGAAAGGAGAAAGAGAGAGGAGGAAGACTGAGGAAGAGGAAAAAGGAGAAAGGAAAGGAGGAAGAGAGAGGAGGAAGAGAGAGGAAGAAAAGAGAGGATGAGGAGAGAGGATGAAAAGAGAGGAGGAAGAGAGAGAAGGAAGAGAAAGGAGGAAGAGAGTGTAGGAATAGAGAGGAGGAAGAGAGAGAAGAAAGAGAGAGGAAGATGAGAGAGGAGGAAGAGAGAGGAGGTAGAGAGAGGAGGAAGAGAGTGGAAGAGGAGAGAGGAGGAGGAGAGAGGAGGAAAACAGAGGAGGAAGAGAGAAGAAGAGGAGAGAGGAGGAAGAGAGAGGAGGAAGAGAGAGGAGGAAGAGAGAGGAAGAGGAGAGAGGAGGAGGAGAGAGTAGGAAGAGAGAGGAGGAAGAGTGACGAAGAGGAGAAAGTAAAAAGAGAAAGGAGGAAGAGAGAGAAGGAAGAGAGAGGAAGAGGAGGGAGGAGGAAGAGAGAGGAGGAAGAGAGAGGAGGAAGAGAGAGGAGGAAGAGAGACGAGGAAAAGAGAGGAGGAAGAGAGAGGAAGAGGAGAGAAGAGGAAGAGAGAGGATGAAGAGAGAGGAGGAAGAGAGAGGAAGTGGAGAGAGGAAGAGGAGAGAGAAGGAAAAGAGAGGAGGAAGAGAGAGGAGGAAAAGAGAGGAGGAAGAGAGAGAAAGAGGACAGAGTAGGAAGAGAGAGGAGGAAGAGTGAGAAAGAGGTAAAAGGAGAAATGAAAGGAGGAAGAGAAACGAGGAAGAGTGAGGAAGAGGAGAGAGGAGGAGGAGAGGAGGAAAAGATAGGAGGAAGAGAGAGGATGAAGAGAGAGTAGGAAGAGAGAGGAAGAGGAGAGAGGAAGAGGAGAGAGGAGGAAAAGAGAGGAGGAAGAGAGTGTAGGAAGAGAGAGGAGGAGGAGATAGGAGGAAGAGAGTGAAAGAAGAAAGAGGAAGAGGAGAGAGGAGGAAAAGAGAGTTTGAAGAGAGAGTAAGAACAGCGGGAAAGACGAGAGAGGAGGAAGAGAGAGGAGGAAGAGAGAGGAGGAAGAGTGAGGAAGAGGAGAGAGGAAGAGGAGAGAGGAGGAAGATAGAGGAGGAAAAGAGAGGAGGAAGAGATAAGATAAAGATAGACGAGGAAGACAGAGGAAGAGGAGAGAGGAGGAAGAGAGAGGAGGAAAAGTGAGGAGGAAGAGAGAGGAGGAATAGAGAGGAAGAGGAGAGAGGAGGAGGAGAGAGGAGGAAGAGAGAGGAGGAAGAGTGAGGAAGAGGAGAAAGGAGAAAGAGAAAGGAGGAAGAGAGAGGTGGAAGAGAGAGGATGAAGAGAGAGGAGGAAGAGAGAGAAAGAGGAGAGAGGAAGAGGAGAGAGGAGGAAGAGAGAGGAGGAAAAGGGAGGAGGAAGAGAGAGGAGGAAGAGAGACAAAGAGGAGAGTGGAGGAGGAGAGAGGAGGAAAATAGAAGAGGAAGAGAGAGGAGGAAGAGTGACTAAGAGGAGAGTGGAGGTGGAGAGAGCAGGAAAATAGAGGAGGAAGAGAGAGGAACAGAAGAGAGGAGGAAGAGAGAGGAGTAAGAGTGAGGAAGAGGAGAAAGGAGAAAGAAGAAAGAGAAAGGAGGAAGAAAGAGGAGGAAGAGAGAGGATGAAGAGAGAGGAGGAAGAGTGAGTAAGAGCAGAGATGAGGAGGAGAGAGGCGAGAAGAGAGGAGAAGAGAGAGGAAGAGTAGAGAGGAGGAAGAGAGAGGAGGAAAAGAGAGGCGGAGAAGAGAGGAGGAAGAGAGAGGAAGAGTAGAGAGTAGGAAGAGAGAGGATGAAGAGAGAGGAGGAAGAGAGTGGAAGAGGAGAGAGGAGGAGGAGAGAGGAGGGAGAGAGAGGAGGAAGAATGAAGAAGAGGAGAAAGGAGAAAGAGAAATGAGTAAAAGAGAGGAAGAGGAGAGGGGAAGAAGAGAGAGGAGGAAAAGAGAGGAGGAAGAGAGGGGAGGAAGAGTGAGTAAGTGGAGAGAGGAGGAGGAGAGAGGAGGAAAAGAGAGGAGGAAGAGAGTAGATGAAGAGAGAGGAGGATTAGAGAGGAGGAAGAGAGAGGAATAGGAGAGAGGAGGAATAGAGAGGAGGAAAAGAGAGGAGGAAGAGAGGGGAGGAAGAGTGAGTAAGAGGAGAGAGGAGGAGGAGAGAGGAGGGAAAGGGAGGAAAGAAGGAAAGGGAGGGAAGAGATAAGATAAAGATAGACGAGGAAGAGAGAGGAAGTGGAGAGAGGAGGAAGAGAGAGGAGGAAAATAGAGGAGGAAGAAAGAGAAGAAAGAGAGATGAGGAAGAGAGAGGAAGTGGAGAGAGGAAGAGGAGAGCGGAAGAAAAGAGAGGAGGAAGAGAGAGGAGGAAGAGAGTGGATGAGGAGATAGGAGGAAGAGAGACGAGGAAGAAAGAGAGGAAGAGAGGAGGAAAAGAGAGGAGGAAGAGAGTGGAGGAAGAGAGAGGACGAAGAGACAGGAGGAAGAGAGAAGAAGAGCAGAGATGGGAAGGAGAGAGGAGGAAAAAATAGGAGGAAGAGAGAGGAGGAAGAGTAGAGAGGAGGAAGAGAGAGGAAGAGGAGAGAGGAGGAAGACAGAGGAGGAAGAGTGAGGAAGAGGAGAAAGGTGTAAGAGTGAGGAGAAAGAGAGAGGAGGAAGAGAGAAAAAGAGGAGAGAGGAGGAAGAGAGAGGAGGTAGAGAGAGGAGGAACAGAGAGGAGGAGGAGAGAGAAGGAGGAATGAGGAGGAAAAGAGAGGAGGAAGAGAGAGTAGGAAGAATGAGGAAGAGGAGAGAGGAAGAAGAGATAGGAGGAAGAGAGAGGAAGAGGAGAGAGGAGGAGGAGAGAGGAGGAAAAGAGATGAGGAAGAGAGGGGAGGAAAAGAGAGGAGAAAGAGAGAGGAAGAGGAGAGAGGAGGAAGAGAGATAAGGAAAGAGAGAGGAGGAAGAGAGAGGAAGAGGAGAGAGGGGGAGGAAAGAGTAGGAAAAGAGAGGAGGAAGAGAGACGATGAAGAAAGAGGAAGAGGAGAGCGGAGGAAAAGAGAGGAGAAAGAGAGAGGAGGAAGAGAAAGGAGGGGGAGAGAGAAGGAAGAGAGTGGATGAAGAGAGGACAATGAGAGAGGAGGTAAATAGAGGAGGGAGAGGAGACAGGAGGAAAAGAGAGGAGGAGGAGAGGGGAGGAAAAGAGGAACAAGACAGAGGATGAAAATAGAGGAGGAAGAGACAGGAGGAAGAGGAGAGAGGAGTAAAAGAGAGGAACAAGACAGAGGAGGAAGAGAGAGGAGTAAGAGAGAGGAGGAAGAGAGAGGAAGAGGAGAGAGAAGGAGGAGAGAGGAGGAAAAGACAGGAGGAATAGAAAGGAGGAAGAGGAGAGAGGAGGAAGAAAGAGGAAGAGAAGAGGAGGAAGAGAGACGATGAAGAAAGAGGAAGAGGAGAGCGGAGTAAAAGATAGGAGGAAGAGAGAGGAGGAACAGAGAGGTTGAGGAGAGAGAAGAAAGAGAGACGAGGAAGAAAGAGAGGAAGAGAGGAGGAAAAGAGAGGAGGAAGAGAGTTGAGGAAGAGAGAGGTCGAAGAGAGAAGAGGAAGAGAGAGGAAGAGGAGAGAGGAGGAGGAGAGAGGAGGAAAGGAGAGGAGGAAGAGAGAGGAGGAAGAGAGAGGAAGAGGAGAGAGGAGGAGGAGAGAGGAGGAAAGGAGAGGAGGAAGAGAGAGGAGGAAGAGAGAGGAGGAAGACAGAAGAAGAAAAGAGTGGAGGAGGAGAAAGGTGGAAAAGAGAGGAGAAAGAGAGAGGAAAGGAGAGAGGAGGAAGAGAGAGGAGGAAGAGAGAGGAGGAAGAGAGGGGAGGAAGAGAGACGAAAATGAGAGAGGAGGAAAAGAGAGGAAGAAGAGAGAGCAGGAAGAGAGAGGGGGAGCAGAGAGGAGGAGAGAGAAGAGGAAGAAAGAGGAATAGGAAACAGGAGGAAAAGAGAGGAGAAAGAGAGCAGAGGAAGAGATAGGAAAAAGAGAGAGGAGGAAAAGAGAGCAGGAAGTGAGAGTAGGAAGTGAGAGGAGGAAGAGAGTGGAGGAAATGAGAGGAGGAAGAGATAGGAAGAGGAAAGAGGAGGAAGAGAGATGAGGAAGAGAGAGGAGGAAGAGAGAGGAAGAGGAGAGAGGGGGAGGAGAGAGGAGGAAAAGAGAGGAGGAAGAGAGAGGAGGAAGAGGAGAGAAGAGGAAGAGAGAGGAAGGCGAGAGAGGAGGAAGAGAGATGAGGAAGAGAGAGGAGGAAGAGAGAGGAAGAGGAGAGAGGAGGAAGAGAGTCGATGAAGAAAGAGGAAGAGGAGAGCGGAGGAAAAGAGAGGAGGAAGAGAGAGGAGGAAGAGAAAGGAGGAGGAGAGAGGATGAAGAGGGACGAGGAAGAAAGAGAGGAAGAGAGGAGGAAAAGAGAGCAGGAAGAGATAGGCGGAAGAGTGAGGAAGAGGAGAAAGGTGTAAGAGAGAGGAGAAAGAATGAGGAGGCAGAGATAGAAAGAGGAGAGAGGCGGAAGAGAGAGGACGTAGAGAGAGGAGGAACAGAGAGGAAGAGGAGAGAGAAGGAGTAGAGAGGAGGAAAAGAGAGGAGAAAGAGAGGAGGAAGAGAGAGGAAGAGGAGAGAGGAGGAAGAGAGACGATGAAGAAAGAGAGGAAGAGAGGAGGAAAAGAGAGGAGGAAGAGAGTGGAGGAAGAGAGAGGACGAAGAGAGATTAAGAAGAGAGAAGAAGAGGAGAGAGGAGGAGAAGAGAGGAGGAAAGGAAAGGAGGAAGAGAGAGGAGGAAGAGAGTGGAGGAAGACAGAAGAAGAAAAGAGTGGAGGAGGAGAACGGTGGAAAAGAGAGGAGGAAGAGAGAGGAAGAAGACAGAGGAGGAAGAGAGAGGAGGAAGAGAGAGGAGGAAGAGAGGGGAGGAAGAGAGTGGAAAAAGAGAGAGGAGGAAAAGAGAGGAGGAAGTGAGAGTAGGAAGAGAGAGGAGGAAGAGAGGGGAGGAAATGAGAGGAGGAAGAGATAGGAGAGGAGAGAGGAGGAAGAGAGGTGAGGAAGAGAGAGGAGGAAAAGAGAGGAAGAGGAGAGAGTTGGAGGAGAGAGGAGGAAAAGAGAGGAGGAAGAGAGAGGAGGAAGAGGAGAGAGGAGGAAGAGAGAGGAAGAGGAGAGAGGAGGAAGAGAGAGGAGGAAGAGAGAGGAGGAAGAGAGAGGAAGAGGAGAGAGGAGGAAGAGCGTCGATGAAAAAAGAGGAAGAGGAGAGCGGAGGAAAAGAGAGGAGGAAGACAGAGGAGGAAGAGATATTAGTAGGAGAGAGCAGGAAACGAGAGGAAGACGACAGAGGAGGAAAAGAGAGGAGGAAGAGAGAGGAAGAGGAGAGAGGAGGAAGAGCGATGAGGAAAGAGAGAGGAAAAGGAGAGAGGGGGAGGAGAGAGGAGGAAAAGAGAGGAGGAGGAGGGAGGAGGAAGAGAGTGGAAGAAGAGAGAGGAAAATGAGAGAGGAGAAAAAGAGAGGAAAAGGAGAGAGGATGAAAGAGAGGAGGAAGAGAGAGGAGAAAGAGGAGAGAGGAGGAAAAGAGAGGAGGAGGAGAGAGGAGGAACAGAGAGGAACAAGACAGAGGAGGAAGAGAGAGGAGGAAGAGAGAGGAGGAAGAGAGAGGAAGAGGAGAGTGAGGAGGAGAAAGGAGGAAGAGAGAGTAAGAGGAGAGAGGGGCATGAGAGAGGAGGAAAAGAGACGAGGAAGAGAGAGGAGGAAGAGGAGAGAGAGGAAGAGAGAAGAGGAGGAGAGAGGAGGAAGAAAGAGGAGAAAGAGAGAGGAGGAAGAGAGAGAAAGAGGAGAGAGGAGGAAGAGAGAGGAGGTAGAGAGAGGAGGAACAGAGAGGAAGATGAGAGAGAAGGAGGAGAGAGGAGGAAAAGAGTGGAGGAAGAGAGAGGATGAAGAGTGAGGAAGAGAAGAGAGGAGGAAGAGAGGAGGAAGAGAGAGAAAGAGGAGAGAGGAGGAAGAGAGAGGAAGAGGAGAGAGGAGGAAGACAGACGATGAAGAAAGAGAGGAAGAGAGGAGGAAAAGAGAGGAGGAAGAGAGTGGAGGAAGAGAGAGGACAAAGAGAGATTAAGAAGAGAGAAGAAGAGGAGAGAGGAGGAAGAGAGGTGAGGAAGAGAGAGGAGGAAAAGAGAGGAAGAGGAGAGAGGGGGAGGAGAGAGGAGGAAAAGAGAGGAGGAAGAGAGAGGAGGAAGAGGAGAGACGAGGAAGAGAGAGGAAGAGGAGAGAGGAGGAAGAGAGAAGAGGAAGAGAGAGGAGGAAGAGAGAGGAAGAGGAGAGAGGAGGAAGAGCGATGAGGAAAGAGAGAGGAAAAGGAGAGAGGGGGAGGAGAGAGGAGGAAAAGAGAGGAGGAAGAGAGAGGAAGAGCAGAGAGGAGGAAGAGAGTCGATGAAGAAAGAGGAAGAGGAGAGCGGAGGAAAAGAGAGGAGGAAGAGAGGAGGAAAAGAGAGGAGGAGGAGAGAAGAGGAAGAGAGTGGAAGAAGAGAGAGGAAAATGAGAGAGGAGGAAAAGAGAGGAAAAGGAGAGAAGAGGAAAAGAGAGGAGGAAAAGAGAGGAGGGAGTGGAGAGAGGGGGGAAAAGAGAGGAGGAGGAGAGATGAGGAAAGAGAGGAACAAGAGAGAGGATGAAAAGAGAGGAGGAAGAGAGAGGAGGAAGAGGAGAGAGGAGGAAAAAGTTGAGGAGGAGAGAGGAGGAAAAGAGAGGAACAAGGCAGAGGAGGAAGAGAGAGGAGTAAGAGAGAGGAGGAAGAGAGGGGAAGAGTAGAGAGAAGGAGAAGAGAGGAGGAACGGAGAGGAGGAAGAGAGGGGAGGAAAAGAGTGGAGGAAGAGAGAGGAAGAGGAGAGAGGAGGAGGAGAGAGGAGGAAAAGAGAGGAGGAAGAGAGAGGAGGAAGAGGAGAGAGAAGGGAAGAGAGAGGAAGAGGATAGAGGAGGAAGAGTGAGGAGGAAGAGAGAGGAGGAAGAGAGAGGAAGAGGAGAGAGGAGGAAGAGAGACGATGAAGAAAGAGGAAGAGGAGAGCGGAGGAAAAGAGAGGAGGAAGAGATAGGAGGAAGAGAGAAGATGAGAAGAGAGAAGGAAGAGAGACGAGGAAGAAAGAGAGGAAGAGAGTAGGAAAGAGAGGAGAAAGAGAGTGGAGGAAGAGAGAGGACGAAGAGAGAGGAGGAAGAGAGAGGAAGAGGAGAGAGGAGGAGGAGAGAGGAGGAAAGGAGAGGAGGAAGAGAGAGGAGGAAGAGAGAGGAGAGGAGAGAGAAGGAAGAGAGAGGGGGAGTAGAAAGACCAGAAAGGAGGAGGAGAGAGGAGGAAAAGGGAGGAGGAGGAGAGAGGAGGAAAAGAGAGCAACAAGACAGAGGAGGAAGAGAGAGGTGGAAGAGAGTGGAAGAGGAGAGAGGCGGAAGAGAGAGGAGGAAGAGAGAGGAAGAGGAGACTGGAGGAAGAGAGAGGAGTAAGAGAGAGGAGGAAGAGAGAGGAAGAGGAGAGAGGAGGAGGAGAGTGGAGGAAAAGAGAGGAGGAAGAGAGGGGAGGTAAATAGAGGAGGAAGAGAGAGGAAGAGGAGAGAGGAGGAAGAGAGTTGAGGAAGAGAGAGGAGGAAGAGAGAGGAAGAGGAGAGAGGAGGAAGAGAGAGGAAGAGGAGAGAGGAGAAATAGAGAGGAGGAAGAGAGAGGAGGAAGAGAGAGGAGGAGGAGAGAGGAGGAAGAGAGAAGGAAAAGAGAGGAGGAAGAGAGAGGAGGAAGAGTGAGGAAGAGGAGAGAGGAGGAGGAGAGAGGAGAAAGAGAGGAGGAAGAGAGAGGAAGAGGAGAGAGGAGGAACAGAGAGGAGGTATAGAGAGGAGGAAGAGAGAGGAGAAAGAGAGAGGAAGAGGAGACAGGAGGAAGAGAGAGGAGGAAGAGAGTGGAGGAAGAGAGAGGAAGAGAAGACTGGAGGAAGACAGAGGAGTAACAGAGAGGATGAATAGAAAGGAAGAGGAGAGAGGAGGAAGAGAGATGAGGAAGAGAGAGGAAGAAGAGAGAGGAAGAGGAGAGAGGGGGAGGAGAGAGTAGGAAAAGAGAGGAGGAAGAGAGAGGAGGAAGAGGAGAGAGGAGGAAGAGAGAGTAGAGGAGAGAGGAGGAAGAGAGAGGAAGAAGAGAGAGGAGGAAAAGAGAGGAGGAAGAGAGAGGAAAAGGAGAGAGGATGAAAAGAGAGGAGGAAGAGAGAGCAGGAAGAGAGAGAGGGAGCAGAGAGGAGGAGAGAGAAGTGGAAGAAAGAGTAATAGGAAACAGGAGGAAAAGGAAGGAGAAAGAAAGCGGAGGAAGAGATAGGAAAAAGAGAGAGAAGGAAAAGAGAGGAGGAAGTGAGAGTAGGAAGAGAGAGGAGTAAGAGAGATTAAGACGAGAGAGGAGGAGGAGAGAGGAGGAAAAGAGAGGAGGAGGAAAGAGGAGTAAAAGAGAGGAGGAAGAGAGGGGAGGAGTAGAGAGGAGGAAGAGAGAGGAAGAGGAGATAGGAGGAAGAGAGATGAGGAAGAGAGAGGAGGAAGAGAGAGGAAGTGGAGAGAGGAGGAGGAGAGAGGAGGAAAAGAGAGGAGGAAGAGAGAGGAGGAAAAGGAGAGAGGAGGAAGAGAGAGGAAGAGGAGAGAGGAGGAAGAGAGAGGAGGAAGTGAGAGGAGGAAGAGAGAGGAAGAGGTGAGAGGAGGAAGAGAGACGAGAAAGAAAGAGGAAGAGAAGAGAGGAGGAAAAGAGAGGAGGAAGAGAGAGGAGGAAAGAGAGGAGGATGAAAGAGGAGGAAGAGTGAGGAAGAGGAGAGAGGAGGAGGAGAGAGGAGGAAAAGAGAGGAGGAAGAGTGAGGAGGAAGAGAGAGGAAGAGGAGAGTAGAGGAAGAGAGAGGAGTAAGAGAGAGGAGGAAGAGAGAGGAAGAGGAGAGTGGAGGAAGAGAGGAGGATAAGAGAAGAGGAGGAAGAGAGAGGAAGAGGAGAGAGGAGGAAGAGAGGAGGATAAGAGAAGAGGAAAAGAGGGGAGGATAAGAGAGTAGGAAGAGAGAGGAAGAGGAGATAGGAGGAAGAGAGATGAGAAAGAGAGAGGAGGAAGAAAAAGGAAGAGGAGAGAGGGGGAGGAGAGAAGAGGAAAAGAGAGGAGGAAGAGAGAGGAGGAAGAGAGAGGAGGAGGAGAGAGGAGGAAGAGAGACGAGGAAGAAAGAGAGGAAGAGAGGAGGAAAGGAGAGGAGGAAGAGATAGGAGGAAAAATTAGGAATAGGACAAAAGAGTAGAGAGAGGAGAAAGACAGAGGAGGAAGAGAGAGAAGAGGAGAGAGGAGAAAGAGAGAGGATGTAGAGAGAGGAGGAACAGAGAGGAAGAGGAGAGAGAAGGAGGAGAGAGGAGGAAAAGAGAGGAGGAAGAGAGAGGAGGAAGAGAGAGGAATAGGAGAGAGGAGGAAAAGTGAGGAGGAAGAAATAGGAGGAAGAGTGAGGAGAGGAGAGAAGAGGAAGAGACAGGAGAAAGAGAGTGGAAGAGGAGAGAGGAGGAAGAGAGTGGAGGAGAGAGAGAGGAAAATGAGAGAGGAGGAAAGAGTGAGAGGAGGAAAAGAGAGGAGGAAGAGAGAGGAAGAGGAGAGAGGAGGAACAGAGAGGAGGTATAGAGAGGAGGAAGAGAGAGGAGAAAGAGAGAGGAAGAGGAGACAGGAGGAAGAGAGAGGAGGAAGAGAGTGGAGGAAGAGAGAGGAAGAGAAGACTGGAGGAAGACAGAGGAGTAACAGAGAGGATGAATAGAAAGGAAGAGGAGAGAGGAGGAAGACAGATGAGGACGAGAGAGGAAGAAGAGAGAGGAAGAGGAGAGAGGGGGAGGAGAGAGGAGGAAAAGAGAGGAGGAAGAGAGAGGAGGAAGAGGAGAGAGGAGGAAGAGAGAGTAAGAGGAGAGAGGAGGAAGAGAGAGGAAGAAGGGAGAGGAGGAAAAGAGAGAAGAGGAGAGAGGAGGAAGAGAGTCAATGAAGAAAAAGGAAGAGGAGAGCGGAGGAGAAGAGAGGAGGAAGAGAGAGGAGGAAGAGAGAGGAGGAGGAGAGAAGAGGAAGAGAGACGAGGAAGAAAGAGAGGAAGAGAGGAGGAAAAGAGAGGAGGAAGAGATAGGAGTAAGAGTGAGGAAGAGGAGAAATGTGTAAAAGAGAGGAGAAAGACAGAGGAGGAAGAGAGAGAAAGAGGAGAGAGGAGGAAGAGAGAGGAGGTAGAGAGAGGAGGAACAGAGAGGAAGAGGAGAAAGAAGGAGAAGTGAGGAGGAAAAGAGAGGAAGAAGAGAGAGGAGGAAGAGAGAGGAAGAGGAGAGAGGAGGAAGAGAGTGGAGGAAGAGAGAGGAAAATGAGAGAGGAGGAAAAGAGAGGAAAAGGAGAGAGGAGGGAAAGAGAGGAGGAAGAGAGAGGAGGAAGAGGAGAGAGGAGGAAGAGAGACGATGAAGAAAGAGGAAGAGGACAGCGGAGGAAAAGAGAGGAGGAAGAGAGAGGAGTAAGAGAGACGAGGAAGAGAGAGGAAGAGGAGAGAGGAGGAGGAGAGAGGAGGAAAAGAGAGGAGGAAGAGAGAGGAAGAGGAGAGAGGAGGAAGAGAGTTGAGGAAGAGAGAGGAGGAAGAGAGAGGAAGAGGAGAGAGGGGGAGTAGAGAGGGGGAGGAGAGAGGAGGAAAAGAGAGATGGAAGAGAGAGGAGGAAGAGGAGAGAGGAGGAGAGAGGAGGAAGAGAGACGAGGAAGAAAGAGAGGAAGAGAGGAGGAAAAGAGAGAAGGAAGAGATAGGTGGAAGAGTGAGGAAGAGGAGAAAGGTGTATGAGAGAGGAGAAAGACAGAGGAGGAAGAGAGAGAAAGAGGAGAGAGGAGGAAGAGAGAGGAGGTAGAGAGAGGAGGAACAGAGAGGAAGAGGAGAGAGAAGGAGAAGAGAGGAGGAAAAGAGAGGAGGAAGAGAGAGGAGGAAGAGAGGGGAAGAGGAGAGAGGAGGAAGAGAGTGGAGGAAGAGAGAGGAAAATGAGAGAGGAGGAAAAGAGAGGAAAAGCAGAGAGAAGGAAAAGAGAGGAGGAAGAGAGAGGAGGAAGAGGAGAGAGGAGGAAAAGAGAGGAGGAGGAGAGAGGAGGAAAAGAGAGGAACAAGACCGAGGAGGAAAAGAGAGGAGGAAGATAGAGGAGGAAGAGGACAGAGGAGGAAAAAAGAGGAGGAGGAGAGAGGAGGAAAAGAGAGGAACAAGACAGAGGAGGAAGAGAGATGAGTAAGAGAGACGAGGAAGAGAGAGGAAGAGGAGAGAGGAGGAAGAGAGAGGAGGAAGAGAGAGGAAGAGGAGAGTGGAGGAAGAGAGAGGAGTAACATAGAGGAGAAAGAGGGAGGAAGTGGAGAGAGCAGGAGGAGAGAGGAGGAAAAGAGAGGAGGAAGAGAGAGGAGGAAGAGAGAGGAAGAGGAGAGAGGAGGAAGAGAGAGGGAGAGGAGAGAGGAGGAGGAGAGAGGAGGAAAGGAGAGGAGGAAGAGAGAGGAGGAAGAGAGAGGAGGAAGAGAGAAGAAGAAAAGTGTGGAGGAGGAGAGAAGTGGAAAAAAGAGTAGGAAAAGAGAGGAAGAGGAGAGAGGAGGAGGAGAGAGGAGGAAGAGAGAGGGAAATAAGAGAGTAGGAAGAGAGAGGAAAAGGAGAGAGGATGAAAAGAGAGGAGGAAGAGAGAGCAGGAAGAGAGAGAGGGAGCAGAGAGGAGGAGAGAGAAGTGGAAGAAAGAGTAATAGGAAACAGGAGGAAAAGGAAGGAGAAAGAAAGCGGAGGAAGAGATAGGAAAAAGAGAGAGAAGGAAAAGAGAGGAGGAAGTGAGAGTAGGAAGAGAGAGGAGTAAGAGAGATTAAGCGAGAGAGGAGGAGGAGAGAGGAGGAAAAGAGAGGAGGAGGAAAGAGGAGTAAAAGAGAGGAGGAAGAGAGGGGAGGAGTAGAGAGGAGGAAGAGAGAGGAAGAGGAGATAGGAGGAAGAGAGATGAGGAAGAGAGAGGAGGAAGAGAGAGGAAGTGGAGAGAGGGGGAGGAGAGAGGAGGAAGAGAGAGGAGGAAGAGAGAGGAAGAGGAGAGAGGAGGAAGAGAGAGGAGGAAGTGAGAGGAGGAAGAGAGAGGAAGAGGTGAGAGGAGGAAGAGAGACGAGAAAGAAAGAGGAAGAGAAGAGAGGAGGAAAAGAGAGGAGGAGGAGAGAGGAGGAAAAGAGAGGAGGAAGAGTGAGGAGGGAGAGAGAGGAAGAGGAGAGTAGAGGAAGAGAGAAGAGTAAGAGAGAGGAGGAAGAGAGAGGAAGAGGAGAGAGGAGGAAGAGAGGAGGATAAGAGAAGAGGAGGAAGAGAGAGGAAGAGGAGAGAGGCGGAAGAGAGGAGGATAAGAGAAGAGGAAAAGAGGGGAGGATAAGAGAGTAGGAAGAGAGAGGAAGAGGAGATAGGAGGAAGAGAGATGAGAAAGAGAGAGGAGGAAGAAAAAGGAAGAGGAGAGAGGGGGAGGAGAGAAGAGGAAAAGAGAGGAGGAAGAGAGAGGAGGAAGAGAGAGGAGGAGGAGAGAGGAGGAAGAGAGACGAGGAAGAAAGAGAGGAAGAGAGGAGGAAAGGAGAGGAGGAAAGGAGAGGAGGAAGAGATAGGAGGAAGAATGAGGAATAGGAGAAAGATGTAAGAGAGAGGAGAAAGACAGAGGAGGAAGAGAGAGAAAGAGGAGAGAGGAGGAAGAGAGGAGGATAAGAGAAGAGGAGGAAGAGAGAGGAAGAGGAGAGAGGAGGAAGAGAGAGGAGGTAGAGAGAGGAAGAGGTGAGAGGAGGAAGAGAGACGAGGAAGAAATAGGAAGAGAAGAGAGGAGGAAAAGAGAGGAGGAAGAGAGAGGAGGAAAAGAGAGGAGGAAGAAAGAGGAGGAAGAGTGAGGAAGAGGAGAGAGGAGGAGGAGAGAGGAGGAAAAGAGACGAGGAAGAGTGAGGAGGAAGAGAGAGGAAGAGGAGAGTAGAGGAAGAGAGAGGAGTAAGAGAGAGGAGGAAGAGAGAGGAAGAGGAGAGAGGAGGAAGACAGGAGGATAAGAGAAGACGAGGAAGAGAGAGGAAGAGGAGAGAGGAGGAAGAGAGGAGGATAAGAGAAGAGGAAAAGAGGGGAGGATAAGAGAGTAGGAATAGAGAGGAAGAGGAGATAGGAGGAAGAGAGATGAGAAAGAGAGAGGAGGAATAAAAGGAAGAGGAGAGAGGGGGAGGAGAGAAGAGGAAAAGAGAGGAGGAAGAGAGAGGAGGAAGAGAGAGGAGGAGGAGAGAGGAGGAAGAGAGACGAGGAAGAAAGAGAGGAAGAGAGGAGGAAAGGAGAGGAGGAAGAGATAGGAGGAAAATTAGGAATAGGAGAAAAGTGTAAGAGAGAGGAGAAAGACAGAGGAGGAAGAGAGAGAAAGAGGAGAGAGGAGGAAGAGAGAGGATGTAGAGAGAGGAGGAACAGAGAGGAAGAGGAGAGAGAAGGAGGAGAGTGGAGGAAAGAGAGGAGGAAGAGAGAGGAGGAAGAGAGAGGAAGAGGAGAGAGGAGGAAAGTGAGGAGGAAGAAATAGGAGGAAGAGTGAGGAAGAGGAGAGAAGAGGAAGAGACAGGAGAAAGAGAGTGGAAGAGGAGAGAGGAGGAAGAGAGTGGAGAAAGAGAGAGGAAAATGATAGAGGAGGAAAAGAGAGGAACAAACAGAGAAGTAAAAGAGAGGAGGAAGAGAGAGGAGGAAGAGGAGAGAGGAGGAAAAAACAGGAGGAGGAGAGAGGAGGAAAAGAGAGGAACAAGACAGAGGAGGAAGAGAGAGGAGTAAGAGAGACGAGGAACAGAAGAGGAGAGAGGAGGAGGAGAGAGGAGGAAAAGAGATGAGGAAGAGAGAGGAAGAGTAGAGAGGAGGAAGAGAGAGGAGGAAGAGAGAGGAAGAGGAGAGAGGGGGAGATGAGAGGAGGAAAAGAGAGGAGGAATAGAGAGGAAGAAGAGGAGAGTGGAGGAAGGGAGAGGAAAAGGAGAGAGGAGGAAGAGAGAGGAGGAAGAGGGAGGAGGAAGAGAGAGGAAGAGGACAGAGCAGGAAGAGAGACGATGAAGAAAGAGGAAGAGGAGAGCAGAGGAAAAGAGCGGAGGATGAGAGGGAGGAGGAGAGAGGATGAGGAGAGAGGAGGAAGAGAGAGAAGGAAGAAAGAGAGGAAGAGAGGAGGAAAAGAGAGGAGGAAGAGAGTGGAGGAAGAGAGAGGACGAAGAGAGAGGAGGAAGAGAGAGGAAGAGGAGAGAGGAGGAGGAGAGAGGAGGAAAGGAGAGGAGGAAGAGAGAGGAGGAAGAGAGAGGATGAAGAGAGAAGAAGAAAAGAGTGGAAGAGGAGAGAGGTGGAAAAGAGAGAAGGAAGAGAGAGGAAGAGGAGAGAGGAGGAAGAGAGAGGAGGAAGAGAGAGCAACAAGACAGATGAGGAAGAGAGAGGAGGAAGAGAGTGGAAGAGGAGAGAGGAGGAAGAGAGAGGAGGACGAGAGAGGAAGAGGAGAGTGGAGGAAGAGAGAGGAGTAAGAGAGAGGAGGAAGAGGGAGGAAGAGGAGAGAGCAGGAGGAAAGAGGAGGAAAAGAGAGGAGGAAGAGAGAGGAGGAAGAGAGAGGAAGAGGAGAGAGGAGGAAAAGTGAGGAGGAAGAAAGAGGAGGAAGAGTGAGGAAGAGGAGAGAAGAGGAAGTGAGAGGAGGAAAAGAGAGGAAAAGGAAAGAAGAGGAAAAGAGAGGAGGAAGAGAGAGGAGGAAGAGGAGAGAGGAGGAAAGAGAGGAGGAGGAGAGAGGAGGAGAAGAGAGGAGGAAGAGAGAGGAAGAGGAGTGAGGAGGAAGAGAGAGGAGGAAGAGAGAGGAAGAGGAGAGAGGGGGAGATGAGAGGAGGAAAAGAGAGGAGGAATAGAGAGGAAGAAGAGAGAGGAGGAAGAGAGAGGAGGAAGAGAGAGGAAGAGGAGAGAGGGGGAGATGAGAGGAGGAAAAGAGAGGAGAAATAGAGAGGAGGAAGAGGATTGTGGAGGAAGAGAGTGGAAGAGGAGAGAGTAGGAAGAGAGAGGAGGAAGAGAGAGGAGGAAGAGACAGGAGGAAGAGAGAGGAAGAGGAGAGAGGAGGAAGAGAGACGATGAAGAAGGAGGAAGAATAGAGCGGAGGAAAAGAGAGGAGGAAGAGAGGGAGGAAGAGAGAGGATGAGGAGAGAGGAGGAAGAAGAGGAGGAAGAAAGAGAGGAAGAGAGGAGGAAAAGATAGGAGGAAGAGAGTGGAGGAAGAGAGAGGATGAAGAGAGAGGAGGAAGAGAGAGAAAGAGGAGAGAGGAGGAGGAGAGAGGAGGAAAGGAGAGGAGGAAGAGAGATGAGGAAGACAGAGGAGGAAGAGAGAAGAAGAAAGAGTGGAGGAGGAGAGAGGTGGAAAAGAGAGGAGGAAGAGAGAGGAAGAGGAGAGAGGAGGAAGACAGAGGAGGAAGAGAGAGGAGGAAGAGAGAGCAACAAGACAGAGGAGGAAGAGAGAGGAGGAAGAGAGTGGAAGAGGAGAGAGGAGGAAGAGAGAGGAGGAAGAGAGAGGAAGAGGAGAGTGGAGGAAGAGAGGAGTAAGAGAGAGGAGGAAGAGGGAGGAAGAGGAGAGAGCAGGAGGAGAGAGGAGGAAAAAAGAGGAGGAAGAGAGAGGAGGAAGAGAGAGAAAGAGGAGAGATGAGGAAAAGTGAGGAGGAGAAAGAGGAGGAAGAGTGAGAAAGAGGAGAGAAGAGGAAGAGAGAGGAGGAAGAGAGAGGAAGAGGAGAGAGGAGGAAAAGTGAGGAGGAAGAAAGAGGAGGAAGAGTGAGGAAGAGGACAGAGGAGGAAGAGAGAGGAGGTAGAGAGAGGAAGAGGTGAGAGGAGGAAAAGAGACGATGAAGAAAGAGGAAGAGGAAAGCGGAGGAAAAGAGAGAAGGAAGAGAGAGGAAGAAGAGAGAGGAGGAGGAGAGAGGAGGAAGAGAGACGAGGAAGAAAGAGAGGAAGAGAGGAGGAAAGGAGAGGAGGAAGAGATAGGAGGAAGAGTGAGGAAAAGGAGAAAGGTGTAAGAGAGAGGAGAAAGACAGAGGAGGAAGAGAGAGAAAGAGGAGAGAGGAGGAAGAGAGAGGAGGTAGAGAGAGGAGGAACAGAGAGGAAGAGGAGAGAGAAGGAGGAGAGAGGAGGAAAAGAGAGGAGGAAGAGAGAGGAGGAAGAGAGAGGAAGAGGAGAGAGGAGGAAATATGAGGAGGAAGGAATAGGAGGAAGAGTGAGGAAGAGGATAGAAGAGGAAGAGAGAGGAGGAAGAGAGAGGAAGAGAAGAGAGGAGGAAGAGAGTGGAGGAAGAGAGAGGAAATGAGAGAGAAGGAAAAGAGAGGAATAGGAGAGAGAAGGAAAGAGAGGAAGTAGAGAGAGGAGGAAGAGGAGAGAGGAGGAAAGAGAGGAGGAGGAGAGAGGAGGAAAAGAGAGGAACAAGACAGAGGATGAAAAGAGAGGAGGAAGAGAGAGGAGGAAGAGGAGAGAGGAGGAAAATAGTGGAGGAGGAGAGAGGAGGAAGAGAGAGCAACAAGACAGAGGAGGAAGAGAGAGGAGGAAGTGAGTGGAAGAGGAGAGACGAGGAAGAGAGAGGAGGAAGAGAGAGGAAGACGAGAGTGGAGGAAGAGAGGAATAAGAGAGAGGAGGAAGAGGGAGGAATAGGAGAGAGCAGGAGGAGAGAGGAGGAAAAGAGAGGAGGAAGAGAGAGGAGGAAGAGAGAGGAAGAGGAGAGAGGAGGAAAAGTGAGGAGGAAGAAAGAGGAGGAAGAGTGGGGAAGAGGAGAGAAGAGGAAGAGAGAGGAGGAAGAGAGAGAAAGAGGAGAGAGGAGGAAGAGAGTGGAGGAAGAGAGAGGAAATGAGAGAGGAGGAAAAGAGAGAAAAAGGAGAGAGTAGGAAAAGAGAGGAGGAAGAGAGAGAAGGAATAGGAGAGAGGAGGAAAAGAGAGGAGAAGGAGAGAGGAGGAAAAGAGAGGAACAAGACAGAGAAGGAAAAGAGAGGAGGAAGAGAGAGGAGGAAGAGAGAGGGAGAGGAGAGAGGAGGAGGAGAGAGGAGGAAAAGAGAGGAGGAAGAGGGAGGAAGAGGAGAGAGGAGGAAGAGAGAGGAGGAAATAGAGGAGGAAGAGAGAGGAGGAAGAGAGAAGAGGAAGAGAGAGGAAGAAAAGAGTGGAGGAGGAGAGAGTTGGAAAAGAGAGGAGGAAGAGAGAGGAAGAGGAGAGAAAAGGAAGAGAGAGGAGGAAGAGAGAGGAGGAAGAGAGAGCAACAAGACAGAGGAGGAAGAGAGAGGAGGAAGAGAGTGGAAGAGGAGAGAGGAGGAAGAGAGTGGAGGAAGAGAGAGGAAAATGAGACAGGAGGAAAAGAGAGGAAAGGAGAGAGGAGGAAAAGAGAGGAGGAAGAGAGAGTAGGAAGAGGAGAGAGGAGGAAGAGAGAGGAGGAAAAGAGAGGAGGAGGAGAGAGGAGGAAAAGAGAGGAGGAAGAGAGAGGAAGAGGAGAGAGGAGGAGGAGAGAGGAGGAAAAGAGAGGAGGAAGAGAGAGGAGGAAGAGAGAGGAAGACGAGAGAGGAGGAAAAGTGAGGAGGAAGAAAGAGAAGGAAGAGTGAGGAAGAGGAGAGAAGAGGAAGAGTGAGGAGGAAGAGAGAGGAAGAGGAGAGAGGAGGAAGAGAGTGGAGGAAGAGAGAGGAAATGAGAGGGGAGGAAGAGAGAGGAAAAGGAGAGAGGAGGAAGAGAGAGGAGGAAGAGAGAGGATAAAGATACAGGAGGAAGAGAGAGGAAGCAAAGAGAGGAGGACGAGAGAGGAAGAAAAGAGAGGAGGAATAGAGTGGAGGAAAAGACTGGAGTAAGAGAGAGGAGGAAGAGAGAGGAAAAGGAGAGAAGAGGAGGAGTGAGGAGGAAAGAGAGGACGAAGAGAGAGGAGGAAGACAGAGGAGGAGGAGAGAGGAGGAAGAGAGACGAGGAAGAAATAGGAAGAGGAGAGAGGAGGAAAGAGAGGAGGAAGAGAGAGGAGGAACAGTGAGGAAGATGAGAGAGGTGGTAAGAGAGGAAGACGAGAGAGGAGGAAGAGATAGGAGGAAAAGGAGAAAGGAGGAAGAGAGAGGAGGAAGAGAGAGGAGGAAGAGGGAGGAAGAGTAGAGAGGAGGAAAAGAGAGGAGGAAGAGTGAGGAAGAGGGGAGAGGAAGAGGAGAGAGGAGGAAGAGAAAGGAGGAAGAGGAGAAAGAATGAAGAGAGAGCAGATAGTGAGAGGAGGAAGAGAGAGGAAGAGGAGAGAGGAGGAGGAGAGAGAAGGAAAAGAGAGGAGGAAGAGAGAGGAGAAAGAGAGAGATGGAAGAGAAAGTAGTAAGATAGAGGAGGAAGAGAGAGTAAGACGAGAAAGGAGGAAGAGAGAGGAGTAAGAGAGAGGAGGAAGAGAGAAGAAAAGAGAGAAGAGGAAAAGAGAGGAGGAAGGGAGAGTATGTAGAGAGTGGAGGAAGAGAGAGGAAGAGGAGAGAGGACGAAGAGAGAGGAGGAAGAGAGATGAGGAAGATAGAGGAGGAAGAGAGAGGAAAGGAGAGAGGAGGAAAGGAGAGGAGGAAGAGAGAGGAGGAACAGAGAGGAAGAGGAGACAGGAGGAGGAGAGAGGAGTAAAAGAGAGAAGGAAGAGAGAGGAGGAAGAGTGAGGAAGAGGAGAAAGGAGTAATAGAGAGGAGGAAGAGAGAGGAGGCAGAGAAAGGAGGAAGAGAGAGGAGAAAGAGAGAGGAGGAAGAGAGAGGAAGAGCAGAGAGGAGGAGGGGAGAGGAGGAATTGAGAGTAGGAAGAGAGAGGTGGAGGAGAGAGGTGGAAGAGAGACCAGAAGAAAGAGGAAGAGGAGAGGGGAGGAAAAGATAGGAGGAAGAGAGAGGAGGAAGAGTGAGGAAGAGAAGAGAGGAGGAGGAGAGAGGAGGAAAGAGAAAAGGAAGAGAGAGGTGGAAGAGAGATGAGGAAGAGAGAGGAAGAGTAGAGAGGAGGAAGATAGAAGAGGAAAAGAGGGGAGGAAGAGAGAGGAGAAAGAGGAGAGAGGAGGAACAGAGAGAAAGAGGAGAGAGGAGGAAAGGAGAGGAGGAACAGAGAGGAGGAACAGAGAGGAAGAGGAGACAGGAGGAGGAGAGAGGAGTAAAAGAGAGAAGGAAGAGGGAGGAGGAAGAGAGTGGAAGAGGAAAGAGAAGGAAGAGAGAAGAGGAAGAGTGAGGAAGAGGAGAATGGAGTAAGAGACAGGAGGAACAGAGAGGAGGAAGAGAGAGGAGGAAGATAGAGGAGGAAGAGAGAAGAAGAGGAGAGAGGAGGAAGAGAGACAAGGTAGACAGAGGAGGAAGAGAGAGGAAGAGGAGAGAGGAGGAGGAGAAGTGAGGAAAAGGGAGGAGGAAGAGAGAGGAAGAGGAGAGAGTAGGACGAGAGAGGAGTAAGCAGAGGAAGAATAGAGAGGAGGAGGAGAGAGGAGGAAGTGAGAGTAGGAAGAGAGAGGAGGAGGAGAGAGGTGGAAGAGAGACCAGGAAGAAAGAGGAAGAGGAGAGAGGAGGAGGAGAGAGGAGGAAAATAGAGGAGGAAGAGAGAGGAATAGGGAGAGGAGGAAGAGAGAGGAGGAAAAGAGAGGATGTAGAGAGAGGAAGAGGAGAGAGGAGGAAGAGAGAGGAGGAAGAGAGAGGAGGAAGAGAGAGGAGGGTGAGAGTGGAAAAGGAGAGAGGAGGAAAAGAGAGGAGGAAGAGAGAGGAGGAAGAGAGACGAGGAAGAGATAGGAAGAGGAGAGAAGAGGAAGACAGAGGAGGAAGAGTGAGGAAGAGGAGAAAGGAGTAACAGAGAGGAGGAAGAGAGTAGAGGCAGAGAGAGGAGGAAGAGAGAGGAGGAAGAGAGAGGAGGAAGAGAGAGGAGGAAGAGAGAGAAAGAGAAGAGAGGAAGAAGAGTGAGGACGTAGACAGAGGAGGAAGAGAGAGGAAGAGGAGAGAGTAGGAAGAGAGAGGAGGAAGAGAAAGGAGGAAGAGAGAGGAAGAGGAGACAGGAGAAGGAGACAGGAGGAAGTGAGAGTAGGAAGAGGGAGGAGGAGGAGAGAGGATGAAGAGGGACGAGAAAGAGGTGAGAGGAGGAAGAGAGAGCAGGAAGAGAGAGGAGGGAGAGAGAGGAAGAGGAGAGAGGAGGAAGAGAGAAGATGAAGAAAGAGGAAGAGGAGAGTGGAGGAAAGAGAGGAAGAAGAGAGTGGAGGAAGAGAGAGGAGGAGGAGATAGTAGGAAGAAAGACGAGGAAGAAAGAGAGGAAGAGAGGAGTGTGGTGGTTTGACCTTGGCTAAATGCCAGGTACCCACCAAGTCGCTCTATCACTTCCCCCCCCCTTCCCCTTTTTTTCTCAATAGGGCAAAGAAGGGAAAGAAAATAAGATAGGAAAACAAAACAACCCTTGTGGGTAAAACAACAGCAGTTTTAATATAAGCAAAGCGAAGCAAAGGTCCGCGCGCGGAAGCAAAAAAAAGAAAACAGATTTATTCTCTACTTCCCATTAACAGGCGATGTCGGGCCTTCTCAGGAAGCAGGGCTCTGATATGCGTAGCGGTTGCCTCGGAGGACCAAGGGTGACCCCACCCCCTTCCTCCTTTCTCCCAGCTTTATACTGAGCAGACGTCATATGGTATGGAATATCCCTTTGGTCAGTTCGGGTCAGCTGTCCTGGTTGTGTCCCCTCCCAAGATCTTGCCCACCCCGTCCCACTGTGGGGGGGGAAATGTCAGAAAGAGCCTTGGTGCTGTGTAAGCACTACTCAGCAGTAGCCACAACACCAGTGTGCTATCAACACCCTGCCAGCTCCCAGCATAAAACACAGCACCATGAGGGCTGCTACAGGGGAAAACCAATTCTGGCTCAGCCAGACCCGATACAGTCTCCACCCCTTATTCCATACCATTTACGTCATGCCCAGGTCCCACATAACACTCATTTATTCATTCCGTAAGCTTTCTTCACTCCTCTAGATGTTCAGTGACTTGGCTGCCATCTGTCAAGGTGGATGTTCAGGACAGGAGCAGTATGTTTGACTGTTGGACTCCAGCACCGGCTAGGTTTGGGTCATCATCGCATGTATCTGGTTCACTCTTCGTCGTTCCTACTTCCTCCATCACTTCCTGCAACATACAACTCAGCTCACAGATTATTTCCCCCCCAAGGTTAAATCTCCTTGAGGCACACACTGAGTAGCCCCATTCTCCCGCATTACCCACCAAGTACATCCAGGTCCCTGAGCAAAAACAATCCCACGAGTGGGCTTGCCTTTTCCCAAGGGAGGAGCAATCCATACTGCCTTCCCCAGCCATTTCCCTGTGTGTACTACAGGGACCTTATCTCCTCCCACAGTATGAAGGGGTTTTGTTTGGGCAGGACCAGGACGGTTAACAGATCCTCTGGTATTAATTAGCCAAGTGGCTTCTGCTAAATTTATATCCCAGTGTTTCCATCCCCCATTGTCCAATGCTCTCAACATAGTCTTCAACAGTCCATTGTATCTTTCAATCTTTCCAGACGCTTGTGGGTAATAAGGGATGTGATACACCCACTCAATGCCATGTTTCTTTGCCCAGGAGTTTATGAGATTATTTCGAAAATGGGTTCCATTGTCTGATTCGATTCTTTCAGGAGTACCATGTCGCCATAAAATTTGCCTTTCAAGACCTAAGATGGTATTTCGGGCAGTGGCATGATTTACAGGGTACGTCTCAAGCCAACCAGTAGTTGCTTACACCATAGTGAGTATGTAGCGCTTGCCTTGGCGTGTTCGTGGCAATGGTCCAATATAGTCAATTTGCCAGGCCTCACCATATCGAAAACTCAGCCATCGCCCTCTGTTCCAGGGAGACTTTACTCGTGTGGCTCGCTTGATTGCAGCACATGTTTCGCATTCATGAGTGACCTGTGAGATGGCCTCCATGGTCAGGTCCACCCCTCGATCACGAGCCCATCTGTACGTTGCATCTCTCCCGAGATGCCCGGATGTTTCATGGGCCCATCGAGCTACAAATAGCTCACCCTTGCGCTCCCAGTCCAGGTCCAGCTGAGCTACTTCAATTTTAGCAGCCTTGTCTACTTGCTCATTGTTTTGATGTTCTTCGGTGGCACGGCTTTTGGGCACGTGGGCATCTACATGACGTACCTTTAGAGCCACGTTTTCCACTCGGGCAGCGATGTCCTGCCACAGTGCAGCAGCCCAGATGGGTTTACCTCTGCGCTGCCAATTGGTCTTCTTCCACTCCTGTAGCCACCCCCACAGGGCATTAGCCACCATCCAGGAGTCAGTGTAGAGATACAGTACTGGCCACTTTTCTCGTTCAGCAATCTTTAGGGCTAGTTGGATCGCTTTTACTTCTGCAAACTGACTTGACTCGCCCTCTCCTTCAGTGGCCTCAACGACTTGTCTTGTGGGGCTCCACACAGCAGCTTTCCACTTTCGATGGTTTCCTACCACACGACAGGATCCATCAGTAAACAAAGCATACCGCCTTTCATCTTCTGGTAATTCGTTATATGGTGGTGCTTCTTGGGCACGAGCCACCTCCTCAGGCAGTGCTCCAAAATCTCTACCTTCTGGCCAGTCCATGATCTCTTCCAGGATTCCTGGACGGTTGGGTTTTCCCAGTCGAGCTCGTTGCGTGATTAACGCTACCCATTTACTCCAGGTAGCACTGGTTGCATGGTGTGTAGAAGGGATGTTTCCTTTGAACATCCAATGTAGTACACGCAATCGCGGTGCCAAGAGGAGCTGTGCTTCTGTACCAACAACTTCGGAAGCGGCTCGAATCCCCTCATATGCTGCCAGAATCTCCTTTTCAGTTGGAGTGTAGTGGGCTTCTGATCCTCGATATCCCCGGCTCCAAAATCCTAATGGTCGACCCCGAGTTTCACCTGCTACCTTCTGCCAGAGGCTCCATGTGAGGCCATGCTCCCCAGTTGATGTGTAAAGTACATTTTGCACATCTGGTCCTGTCCGAACAGGCCCAAGAGCTACCGCCCGAGCTATCTCCTGTTTGATGTGCTCAAAGGCTTGTTGTTGCTCAAGACCCCACTCAAAATTGTTCTTCTTTCGGGTTACTTGATAGAGAGGGCTCACCAGCTGACTGTAACCTGGAATGTGCATCCTCCAAAATCCCACAAGTCCTAAGAAAGCTTGTGTTTCCTTCTTGTTGGTCGGTGGAGACATAGCTGCTATCTTGTTGACAACCTCCATAGGCACATGGCGGCGTCCATCTTGCCATTTTATTCCCAAGAACTGAATCTCCTGTGCTGGTCCCTTGACCTTGCTTTTCTTTATGGCAAACCCAGCTCTCAGAAGAATCTCAATTACTTTTTGTCCTTTCTTGAACACTTCTTCTGCCTTGTTGCCCCACACAATGATGTCATCGATGTACTGTAGATGTTCAGGGGCATCACCCTTTTCCAGTGCAGTTTGAATTAGTCCATGACAAATAGTGGGGCTGTGCTTCCACCCCTGGGGTAGTCGATTCCAGGTATATTGGACACCCCTCCACGTGAAAGCAAACTGTGGCCTGCACTCTTCTGCCAAAGGAATTGAAAAGAATGCATTGGCGATGTCGATTGTGGCGTACCACTTGGCTGCCTTTGACTCTAGCTCATACTGGAGCTCTAACATATCTGGTACAGCAGCACTCAGTGGTGGCGTCACTTCGTTCAGGCCACGATAGTCTACTGTCAACCTCCACCCTCCGTCAGACTTTCGCACTGGCCATATTGGGCTATTAAAAGGCGAATGTGTCTTACTGATGACACCTTGGGTCTCCAGTTGACGGATCAGTTCTTGGATGGGAGCCAGAGAGTCTCGGTTCGTGCGATACTGCCGTCGGTGCACGGTCCTCATGGCAATTGGCACCTGTTGTTCTTTAACTCGCAACAGTCCTACAACAAAAGGATCTCCTGAGAGGCCAGGCAGATTAGACAACTGTTTGACCTTCTCTGTGTTCACACTGGCCACACCAAAAGCCCATCGGTATCCTTTTGGGTCTTTGAAATACCCCCTCTTGAGGTAGTCAATGCCCAAGATACAAGGGGCTTCTGGGCCAGTTACAATGGGATGTTTTTCCCACTTATCCCCGGTCAAGCTAACCTCGGCCTCCAGTACTGACAGTTCTTGACATCCGCCTGTCACTCCTGAGATCCAGATAGGTTCTGCCCCTCTATAACTTGATGGCATTAATGTACACTGTGCCCCGGTATCGATTAAAGCCTGGTACTTCTGTGGATTTGATGTGCCAGGCCATCGAATCCACACTGTCCAATACACCCGATCATCCCTTTCCTCCTCCTGGCTGGAGGCAGGGGCCCTCTATTCCTGTTCTTGGTCAGAGTATTCACTGTCTGACCCTTGCTGTGCCAGGCCGGAAACTCCTTCATCAGGGCCAAGGGAGGTGATCTCATTCTTCCTGTATCTGGGAGATCGCTGATTACTTTCTTGCGGTTTCACGCCAGCTACATTAACAACCTTCTTGGATGTTGTCTTCTTGGCAGGGGTCTTTCCTCGCAATTCATGTACACGAGCTTCCAATTTGAAGGTGGGTTGACCATCCCACTTCCTCATGTCCTCCCCCTGGTCACGCAGGAAGAACCAAAGTTCGCCACGTGTCATGCGCCTAGGTTTCCCTTTCCCTCTGACTGGGGTGGAAGAGAACCGATTTCTTGGGGTGCTCCTGACATCTAAGGCACTCGCCCGTAGAGATGAGGAGGTTCCAAGACTCTCTTCAAAGTTCTGAAGCCAGGAAGAGACTGCCTCCACAGTTGGCGTACATCTTAGTCCTTCTCCCATATCCATTTCTGGATAGTACATCGCAGCCAAGCCCGCAGAATACGAGGATGGTGCACCTTTAATCACCTTCCTCCACATGGCCCGTGTGCACAGGACATCCTCTGGATTTTTAGGGGCTTCATCATTATTTGGATCACTATAGATGACTTCCAGCACTGCTAGTTCTCTCAGGTACTGGACACCTTCATCCGCAGTAGCCCACTTCCCTGGGGAGTTATCCGTAAGATCTTCCTTGAAAGGATATCTTGCTTTAACACTTGAAAGGAGCCGTCTCCACAGACTGCAAATTCCTGTTTCTTTTCCAATTCCCCTTTCAATTCCTCGATCTCTAGCAAGGGAACCCAGCTGTTGGGCTTCCTTACCTTCCAGCTGCTGAGCATCAGCCCCATTATCCCAGCATCGAAGCAGCCAGGCAGCAATCCGCTCACCCAGCTGGCGGCTATAGTCTTTCCGCAGATCTCGCAGTTCTGATGATGTCAGGGACCGGGTAGTTTCTGCCTCCTGTTTGAGTTCTGTTATTCCCTCTTCTGACCCCTTTGCTGAAGGACCCGCTTCTTCCTCCTCTTTTTCGTCCCTTATTAATCGAGGGTATGGACCTGTTGTTCTCCTTGTCCACTGTTTCTTTTTTACTACTGGGGCAATCTCTGCTGTTATTGTTTTTGTTTGAGTTCCCATTTCCACCACAGTCCTTTGAGAGCACTGAACTGCAGCTCGATAAGCATAGGCCAGGCCCCAGTACAGCGCTAGGAGTTGCTGATTTTCATCGGGATAGACAAGGCACCCTTCTATCAGGTGTTGTGTCAGTTTTGCGGGGTTGCTTGCCTGTTCAGGGGTAAGATCCCAGGCTACAGGAGGTGATAACCGTCCTAGGAATCTGCCCAAATCCTTCCACTCCCCCTGCCACCCAGGGACAGGCCGCCTCAGGGCACATTTTGGTATTCTCTCACCCAAAATTTGCTTTCTCTTACACCAAAAACCTAACGAGCTCCACACAGCCCACAATAGGCGAATAGCATTAATGAACAGTATCAAAGAGCTAACATAAGGATTAATAAGTACTTCGGGAGCTTGCAGAATAAAACCACTCATGATGTTCCCTAACCACTCATGATGTTCCCAATTTCTTCCAGCATGTTCCCGAGCTTAGCAAAATAAAGATAAGCAGAGCAATAAACAAACCCGTGACCAGCACAAGAGCTTGTCGCTTACTAACTGCTATAGCTATAGCACAATTAATATAAAACTGCCGTTGTCCCGCCCACGTTGGGCGCCAAAATAGACTGTGGTGGTTTGACCTTGGCTAAATGCCAGGTACCCACCAAGTCGCTCTATCACTTCCCCCCCCCTTCCCCTTTTTTTCTCAATAGGGCAAAGAAGGGAAAGAAAATAAGATAGGAAAACAAAACAACCCTTGTGGGTAAAACAACAGCAGTTTTAATATAAGCAAAGCGAAGCAAAGGTCCGCGCGCGGAAGCAAAAAAAAGAAACAGATTTATTCTCTACTTCCCATTAACAGGCGATGTCGGGCCTTCTCAGGAAGCAGGGCTCTGATATGCGTAGCGGTTGCCTCGGAGGACCAAGGGTGACCCCACCCCTTCCTCCTTTCTCCCAGCTTTATACTGAGCAGACGTCATATGGTATGGAATATCCCTTTGGTCAGTTCGGGTCAGCTGTCCTGGTTGTGTCCCCTCCCAAGATCTTGCCCACCCCGTCCCACTGTGGGGGGGAAATGTCAGAAAGAGCCTTGGTGCTGTGTAAGCACTACTCAGCAGTAGCCACAACACCAGTGTGCTATCAACACCCTGCCAGCTCCAGCATAAAACACAGCACCATGAGGGCTGCTACAGGGGAAAACCAATTCTGGCTCAGCCAGACCCGATACAAGGAGGAAAAGAGTGGAGGAAGGAGAGGTGGAAGAGAGAGGAGGAAAAGAGAGGAGGAAGAGAGAGAAAAAGGAGAGAGGAGGAAAAGAGAGGAGAAGTAGAGTAGGAAAGAGAGAGGAGGAACAGAGAGGAGTAAGAGAGACAAGGAAGAAAGAGATAGATGAGAGAGGAGGAAAAGAGAGGAGGAAGAGAGAGGATGAAGAGTGAGGAAGAGTAGAGAGGAGGAGGAGAGAGGGGTAGGAGAGAGGAGGAAAAGAGGAGGAAGAGAGAGGATGCAGAGATAGGAGGAAGAGAGAGGAGGAAGAGAGAGGAAGAGGAGAGAGGAGGAAGAAAGAGGAGGAAGAAAGAGGAGGAAGAGTGAGGAAGAGGAGAGAGGAGGAGGAGAGGGGAGGAAAAGAGAGGAGTAAGAGAGAAGGGGAAGGAAAAGGAGGAAGAGAGAGGATGAAGAGAGAGTAGTAAGAGAGAGGAGGAAGAGAAAGGAAGAAGACAGAGGAAGAGGAGAGAGGAGGAATAGAGACGAGGTAGAGAGAGGAGGAAGAGCGAGGAAGGTTAGAGAGGAGGAGAAGAGAGGAGGAAGTGAGAGTAGGAAGAGAGGAGAGGAGGAGAGAGGAAAAATGAGAGAGGCGGAAAAAAGAGAAAAGGAGAGAGGAGGAGAAGAGAGGAGGAAGAGTGAGGAAGAGAAGAGAGGAGGAGGAGAGAGGGGGAGGAGAGAGGAGGAAGAGAGAGGAAAAGAAGAGAGAAGGAAAAGAGAGGAGGAAGAGAGAGGAGGAAGAGAGAGGAGAAAGAGAGAGGAGGAAGAGAGTGGAAGAGGAGAGATGAGGAGGAGAGAGGAGGAAAGGAGAGGAGGAAGAGAGAGGAGGAAGAGAGAGGAGGAAGAGAGAAGAAGAAAAGAGTGGAGGAGGAGAGAAGTGGAAAAAAGAGGAGGAAGAGAGAGGAAGACGAGAGAGGAGGAAGAGAGAGTAGGAAGAGAGAGGAAAATGAGAGAGGATGAAAAGACAGGAGGAAGAGAGAGCAGGAAGAGAGAGGGGGAGCAGAGAGGAGGAGACGGAAGAGGAAGAAAGAGGAATAGGAAACAGGAGGAAAAGAAAGGAGAAAGAGAGCAGAGGAAGAGATAGGAAAAAGAGAGAGGAGGAAAAGAGAGGAGGAAGTGAGAGTAGGAAGAGAGAGGAGGAAGAGAGAGGAAGACGAGAGAGGAGGAGGAGAGAGGAGGAAAAGAGGGGAGGAGGAGAGAGGAGGAAAAGAGAGGAACAAGACAGAGGAGGAAGATAGAGGAGGAAGAGTATGGTAGAGGAGAGAGGAGGAAGAGAGACGAGGAAGAGAGAGGAAGAGGAGAGTGGAGGAAGAGAGAGGAGTAAGAGAGAGAAGGAAGAGGGTGGAAGAGGAGAGAGCAGGAGGAGAGAGGAGGAAAAGAGAGGAGGAAGAGAGGGGAGGAGTAGAGAGGAGGAAGAGAGAAGAAGAGGAGATAGGAGGAAGAGAGATGAGGAAGAGAGAGGAGGAAGAGACAGGAAGAGGAGAGAGGGGGAGGAGAGAGGAGGAAAAGAGAGGAGGAAGAGAGGGGAGGAAGGGGAGAGAGGAGGAAGAGAGAGGAAGAGGAGAGAGGATGAAGAGAGAGGAGGAAGTGAGAGGAGGAAGAAAGAGGAAGAGGAGGGAGGAAGAAGAGAGAGGAGGAAAAGAGAGAAGGAAGAGAGAGGAATAGGAGAGAGAAGGAAAAGAGAGGAGGAAGAGAGAGGAGGAAACGTGTGGAAGAGGAGAGATGAGGAAAAGACAGGAGGTACAGAGAGGAAGAGGAGAGAGGAGGAAGAGAGACGAGGAAGAAAGAGGAGGAAGAGAGAGGAGGAAGAAAGAGGAGGAAGAGTGAGGAAGAGGAGAGAGGGGGAGGAGAGAGGAGGAAAAGAGAGGAGAAAGAGAGAGGAGGAAGAGGAGAGAAGAGGAGGAGAGAGGAGGATAAGAGAGGAGGAAGAGAGGGGAGGAAAAGAGAGGATGAGGAGGGAGGAAAAGGAGATAGGAGGAAGAGAGATGAGGAAGAGAGAGGAGGAAGAAAGAGGAAGAGGAGAGAGGGGGAGGAGAGAGGAGGAAAAGAGAGGAGGAAGAGAGAGGAGGAAGAGAGAGGAAGAGGAGAGAGGAGGAAGAGAGAGGAGTAAGAGAGAGGAGGAAGAGGAGAGAAGAGGAGGAGAGAGGAGAATAAGAGAGGAGGAAGAGAGGGGAGGAAAAGAGAGGATGAAGAGGGAGGAAAAGGAGATAGGAGGAAGAGAGATGAGGAAGAGAGAGGAGGAAGAAAGAGGAAGAGGAGAGAGGGGGAGGAGAGAGGAGGAAAAGAGAGGAGGAAGAGAGAGAAGGAAGAGAAGAGAGGAGGAGGAGAGAGGGGGAGGAGAGAGGAGGAAAAGAGAGGAGGAAGAGAGAGGAGGAAGAGAGATAAGGAGGAGAGAGGAGGAAGAGAGACGAGGAAGAAAGAGAGGAAGAGAGGAGGAAAAGAGAGGAGGAAAAGAGAGGAGGAAGAGTGAGGAAGAGGAGAGAGGAGGAAGAGAGAGGAGGTAGAGAGAGGACGAACAGAGAGGAAGAGGAGAGAGGAGGAAAAGAGAGGTAGAAGAGAGAGGAGGAAAAGTGTGGAAGAGGAGAGATGCGGAAAGGAGAGGAGGTAGAGAGAGGAAGAGGAGAGAGGACGAAGAGTGCGGAGGAAGATAGAATAGGAATAGAGAGTAGGAAGATAGAAGAGGAACAGAGATGAAGAAGAGAGACGAGGAAGAAAGAGGAAGAGGAGAGAGGAGGAAAAGAGAGGAGGAAGAGTGAGGAGGAAGAGTGAGGAAGAGGAGAGAGGAGGAGGAGAGAGGAGAAAAAGAGAGGAGGAAGTGATGGGAGGAAAAGAGAGGAGGAAGAGAGAGGAAGAGGAGATAGGAGGAAGAGAGATGAGGAAGAGAGAGGAGGAAGAGAGAGAAAGAGGAGAGAGGGGGAGGAGAGAGGAGGAAAAGAGAGGAGGAAGAGAGAGGAGGAAGAGGAGAGAGGAGGAGGAGAGAGGGGGAGGAGAGAGGAGGAAAAGAGAGGAGGAAGAGAGAGGAGGAAGAGGAGAGAGGAGGAAGAGAGAGGAAGAGGAGAGAGGAGGAAGAGAGAGGAGGAAGTGAGAGGAGGAAGAGAGAGGAAGAGGAGAGAGGAGGAAGAGAGATGAGGAAGAGAGAGGAGGAAGAGAGAGAAAGAGGAGAGAGGGGGAGGAGAGAGGAGGAAAAGAGAGGAGGAAGAGAGAGGAGGAAGAGGAGAGAGGAGGAGGAGAGAGGGGGAGGAGAGAGGAGGAAAAGAGAGGAGGAAGAGAGAGGAGGAAGAGGAGAGAGGAGGAAGAGAGAGGAAGAGGAGAGAGGAGGAAGAGAGAGGAGGAAGTGAGAGGAGGAAGAGAGAGGAAGAGGAGAGAGGAGGAAGAGAGACGATGAAGAAAGAGGAAAAGGAGAGCGGAGGAAAAGAGAGGAGGAAGAGAGAGGAGGAAGAGAGAGGAGGAGGAGAGAGAAGGAAGAGAGACGAAGAAGATAGAGAGGAAGAGAGGAGAAAAGAGAGGAGGAAGAGAGAGGAGGAAGAGTGAGGAAGAGGAGAAATGTGTAAAAGACAGGAGATAGAGAGAGGTGGAAGAGAGAGAAAAAGGAGAGAGGAGGAAGAGAGAGGAGGTAGAGAGAGGAGGAACCGAGAGGAAGAGGAGAGAGGAGGAAAAGAGAGGTAGAAGAGAGGGGAGGAACAGTGTGGAAGAGGAGAGATGAGGAAAAGAGAGGAGGTAGAGAGATACAGAGGAGAGAGGAGAACAGAGAGGAGGAAGAGAGAGAAGGAAGAGAGAGTAGGAAGAGAGAGGAGAAAAAGAGAGGAGGAAGAGAGAGGAAAAGAGAGACGAGGAAGCGATAGGAGGAGGAGAGAGGAGGAAGAGAAAGGAGGAAGAGGAGAGAGGAGGAAGAGAGAGGAAGAGGAGGGAGGGAGAGAGGAGGAAAAGAGAGAAGGAAGAGAGAGGAATAGGAGAGAGGAGGAAAAGAGAGGAGGAAGAGAGAGGAGGAAAATTGTGGAAGAGGAGAGATGAGGAAAAGACAGGAGGTAGAGAGAGGAAGAGGAGAGAGGAGGAAGAGAGACGAGGAAGAAAGAGGAAGAGGAGAGAGGAGGAAAAGAGAGGAGGAAGAAAGAGGAGGAAGAGAGAGGAGGAAGAAAGAGGAGGAAGAGTGAGGAAGAGGAAAGAGGGGGAGGAGAGAGGAGGAAAAGAGAGGAGGAAGAGAGAGGAGGAAGAGAAAGAAAGAGGAGAGTGGAGGAAGAGAGAGGAGGAAGAGAGAGGAGAAAGAGAGAGGAGGAAGAGAGAGGAGAAAGAGAGAGGAGGAAGAGAGAGGAAGAGCAGAGAGGAGGAGGGGAGAGGAGGAATTGAGAGTAGGAAGAGAGAGGAGGAGGAGAGAGGTGGAAGACAGACCAGAAGAAAGAGGAAGAGGAGAGGGGAGGAAAAGATAGGAGGAAGAGAGAGGAGGAAGAGTGAGGAAGAGAAGAGATAGGAGGAGAGAGGAGGAAAAGAGAAAAGGAAGAGAGAGGAGGAAGAAAGATGAGGAAGAGAGAGGAAGAGTAGAGAGGAGGAAGATAGAAGAGGAAAAGAGGGGAGGAAGAGAGAGGAGAAAGAGGAGAGAGGAGGAACAGAGAGAAAGAGGAGAGAGGAGGAAAGGAGAGGAGGAAGAGAGAGGAGGAACAGAGAGGAAGACGAGACAGGAGGAGGAGAGAGGAGTAAAAGAGCGAAGGAAGAGGGAGGAGGAAGAGAGTGGAAGAGGAAAGAGAAGGTAGAGAGAAGAGGAAGAGTGAGGAAGAGGAGAATGGAGTAAGAGACAGGAGGAACAGAGAGGAGGAAGAGAGAGGAGAAAGATAGAGGAGGAAGAGAGAAGAAGAGGAGAGAGGAGGAAGAGAGAGAAGGTAGAGAGAGGAGGAAGAGAGAGGAAGAGGACAGAGGAGGAGGAGAAGTGAGGAAAAGAGAGGAGGAAGAGAGAGGAAGAGGAGAGAGTAGGACGAGAGAGGAGTAGGCAGAGGAAGAATAGAGATGAGGAGGAGAGAGGAGGAAGTGAGAGTAGGAAGAGAGAGGAGGAGGAGAGAGGTGGAAGAGAGACCAGGAAGAAAGAGGAAGAGGAGAGAGGAGGAAAAGAGAGGAGGAAGACAGAGAAGGAAGAGTGAGGAAGAGGAGAGAGGAGGAGGAGAGAGGTGGAAAATTGAGGAGAAAGAGAGAGGAATAGGGAGAGGAGGAAGAGAGAGGAGGAAAAGAGAGGATGTAGAGAGAGGAAGAGGAGAGAGGAGGAAGAGAGAGGAGGAAAATAGAGGAGGAAGAGAGAGGAATAGGGAGAGGAGGAAGAGAGAGGAGGAAAAGAGAGGAGGTAGAGAGAGGAAGAGGAGAGAGGAGGAAGAGAGAGGAGGAAGAGAGAGGAGGAAGAGAGGAGGGTGAGAGTGGAAAAGGAGAGAGGAGGAAAAGAGAGGAGGAAGAGAGAGGAGGAAGAGAGACGAGGAAGAGATAGGAAGAGGAGAGAAGAGGAAGACAGAGGAGGAAGAGTGAGAAAGATGAGAAAGGAGTAAGAGAGAGGAGGAAGAGAGTAGAGGCAGAGAGAGGAGGAAGAGAGAGGAGTAAGAGAGAGGAGAAAGAGAGAGGAGGAAGAGAGAGAAAGAGAAGAGAGGAAGAAGTGTGAGGAGGTAGACAGAGGAGGAAGAAAGAGGAAGAGGAGAGAGTAGGAAGAGAGAGGAGGAAGAGAAAGGAGAAAGAGAGAGGAAGATGAGAGAGGAGGAGGAGATAGGAGGAAGTGAGAGTAGGAAGAGGGAGGAGGAGGAGAGATGATGAAGAGGGACGAGGAAGAGGAGAGAGGAGGAAAAGAGAGGAGGAAGAGAGAGGATGAAGAGTGAGGAAGAGGAGAGAGGGGGAAGAGAGATGAGGAAAAGAGAAAATGAAGAGAGAGGATGAAGAGAGATGAGTAAGAGAGAGGAAGAGGAGAGAGGAGGAAGATACAAGAGGAAAAGAGAGGAGGAAGAGAGAGGAGGAAGTGTGAGTAAGAGGAGAGAGGAGGAGGAGACAGGAGGAAAAGAGAGAAGGAAGAGAGAAGATGAAGAGAGACGAGGAAGAAAGAGGAAGAGGAGAGAGGAGGAAGATAGAGGAGGAAGAGGAGACAGGAGAAAGTGAATGGAAGAGGAGAGAGGAGGAGAGAGGAGGAAAAGATACGACGGAGAGAGTGGAAGAAGAGAGAGGAGGAGGAGAGAGGAGAAACAGAGACGAGGAAGAGAGAAGAGGAAGACAGAGGAGGAAGAGAGAGCAGGAAGAGAGAGGAGGAAGAGAGAGGAAGAGGAGAGAGGACGAAGAGAGATGATGAAGAAAGAGGAAGAGGAGAGTGGAGGAATAGAGAGGAAGAAGAGAGTGGAGGAATAGACAGGAGGAGGAGATAGTAGGAAGAGAGACGAGGAAGAAAGAGAGGAAGAGAGGAGGAAAAGAGTGGAGGAAGAGAGAGGAGGAAGAGTGAGGAAGAGTAGAAAGGAGGAAGAGAGAGGAGGTAGAGAGAGTAGGAAGAGAGAGGAAGAGGAGAGAGGAGGAAAAGAGAGGAGGAAGAGAGAGGAGGAAAAGAGAGGAGGAAGAGAGAGAAAAAGGAGAGAGGAGGAAAAGAGAGGTGAAGGTAGAGTAGGAAGAGAGAGGAGGAACAGAGAGGAGTAAGAGAGACAAGGAAGAAAGAGGAAGATGAGAGAGGAGGAAAAGAGAGGAGGAAGAGAGAGGAGGAAGAGTGAGGAAGAGTAAAGAGGAGGAGGAGAGAGGAGGAAAAGTGAGGAGGAAGAGAGAGGAGGCAGAGATAGGAGGAAGAGAGAGGAGGAAGAGAGAGGAAGAGGAGAGAGGAGGAAGAAAGAGGAGGAAGAAAGAGGAGGAAGAGAGAGGAAGAGGAGAGAGGAGGAGGAGAGGGGAGGAAAAGAGAGGAGTAAGAGAGAGGGGGAAGGAAAAGGAGGAAGAGAGAGGATGAAGAGAGAGTAGTAAGAGAGAGGAGGAAGAGAAAGGAGGAAGACAGAGGAAGAGGAGAGAGGAGGAAGAGAGACGAGGTAGAGAGAGGAGGAAGAGCGAGGAAGATTAGAGAGGAGGAGGAGAGAGGAGGAAGTGAGAGTAGGAAGAGAGAGGAGGAGGAGAGAGGAAAATGAGAGAGGTGGAAAAAAGAGGAAAAGGAGAGAGGAGGAAAAGAGAGGAGGAAGAGTGAGGAAGAGGAGAGGAGGAACAGAGAGGAGGTAGAGAGAGGAGGAAGAGAGAGGAGGAAGAGAGAGGAAGAGGAGACAGGACGAAGAGAGAGGAGGAAGAGAGAGGGAGAGGAGAGAGGGGGAGTAGAGAGGAGAAAGAAAAAGGAGTAAGAGAGAAGAGGAAGAGAGAGGAGGAAGAGAGAGGAGGAAAAGAGAGGAGGAATAGAGAGGAAGAGGAGAGAGGAGGAAGAGAGAGGAAAATGAGAGAGGAGGAAGAGAGAGGAAAAGGAGAGAGGAGGAAAGGAGAGGAGGAAGAGAGAGGAGGAAGAGAGAGGAGGAAGAGAGAAGAAGAAAAGAGTGGAGGAGGATAGAGGTGGAAAAGAGGAGGAAGAGAGAGGAAGAGGAGAGAGGAGGAAGAGAGAGGAGGAAGAGAGAGGAGGAAGAGACAGCAACAAGACAGATGAGGAAGAGAGAGTAGGAAGAGAATGGAAGATGAGATAGGAGTAAGAGAGAGGAGCAAGAGAGAGGAAGAGGAGAGAGGAGGAGGAGAGAGGAGGAAAAGAGAGGAGGAAGAGAGGGGAGGAAAAGAGAGGAGGAAGAGAGAGGAAGAGAAGAGAGGAGGAAGAGAGTTGAGGAAGAGAGAGAAGGAAGAGAGAGGAAGAGGAGAGAGGGCGAGGAGAGAGGAGGAAAAGAGAGGAGGAAAAGAGAGGAGGAAGAGGAGAGAGGAGGAAGAGAGAGGTAGAAGAGAGGGGTGGAAAAGTGTGGAAGAGGAGAGATGAGGAAAAGAGAGGAGGTAGAGAGAGGAAGAGTAGAGAGGAGGAAGAGAGAGGAGGAAGAGAGAGAAGGAAGAGAGAGTAGGAAGAGAGAGGAGGAAAAAAGAGGAGGAAGAGAGAGGAAAAGAGAGACGAGAAAGCGATAGGAGGAGGAGCGAGGAGAAAGAGAGAGGATGTAAAGAGAGAAGGAGGAGAGAGGAGGAAGAGAGAGGAGGAAGAGAGAGGAGGAAGAGAAAGGAGGAGGAGAGAGGAGGAAGAGAGAGGACAAAGAGATAGGAGGAATAGTGAGGATGTAGAGAGAGTAGGAATACAGAGGAGAAAGAGAAAGGAGGAAGAAAGAGGAAGAAGAGAGGACGAAGAGAGAGGAGGTAGAGAGAGGAGGAAGAGAGATTAGGAAGAGAGAGGATGAGGAGAGGGGAGAAAGAGAGAGGAGGAAGAGAGAGGAGGAAGCTAGAGGAAGATGAGAGAGGAGGAAGAGAGAAGAGGAAAAGAGAGGAGGAAGAGAGAGGAAGAGTAGAGAGGAGGAAGAGAGAGGAAAATGAGAGAGGAGGAAGAGAGAGGAAAAGGAGAGAGGAGGAAGAGAGAGGAGGAAGAGCGAGGAGGAAGAGCGAGGAGGATGAGAGAGGAGGAGTAGACAGGAGAAAAAGAGAGGAGGAAGAGAGAGGATAAAGATACAGGAGGAAGAGAGAGGAAGAGAAGAGAGGAGGAATAGAGTGGAGGAAAAGACTGGAGGAAGAGAGAGGAGGAAGAGAGAGGAAAAGGAGAGAGGAGGACAAGTGAGGAGGAAGAGAGAGGAGGAAGAGAGAGGAAGAGGAGAGAGGAGGAGGAGAGAAGAGGAAAAGAGAGGACGAAGAGAGAGGAGGAAGAGAGAGGAGGAGGAGAGAGGAGGAAGAGAGACGAGGAAGAAATAGGAAGAGGAGAGAGGAGGAAAAGAGAGGAGGAAGAGAGAGGAGGAACAGTGAGGAAGATGAGAGAGGAGGAAAAGAGAGGAAGACGAGAGAGGAGGAAAAGAAAGGAGGAAGAGGAGAAAGGAGGAAGAGAGAGGAGGTAGAGAGAGGAGGAAAAGAGAGGAAAAGAGAGAGGAGGAAAAGAGAGGAGGAAGGGAGAGCAAAAGATGAGAGGAGGAAAAGAGAGGAGGAAGAGAGTGTAGGTAGAGAGAGGAGGAGCCGAGAGGAGGAAGAGAGACGAGGAAGAAAGAGGAAGAGGAGAGAGGAGGAAAAGACACGAGGAAGAGAGAGGAGGAACAGAGAGGAAGAGGAGACAGGAGGAGGAGAGAGGAGTAAAAGAGAGAAGGAAGAGAGAGGAGGAAGAGAGAGGAAAAGGAGAGAGAAGGAAGAGAGAGGAGGAAGAGTGAGGAAGAGGAGAAAGAAGTAAGAGAGACGTGGAAGAGGAGGACGCAGAGAGAGGAGGAAGAGAGAGGAGGAAGAGAGAGGAGGAAGAGAGAGGAAGAGCAGAGAGGAGGAGGGGAGAGGAGGAATTGAGAGTAGGAAGAGAGAGGAGGAGGAGAGAGGTGGAAGAGAGACGATGAAGAAAGAGGAAGAGGAAGAGGAGAGAGGAGGAAAAGAGAGGAGGAAAAGAGAAAAGGAAGAGAGAAGAGAAAGAGACACGAGGAAGAGAGAGGAAGAGGTGAGAGGAGGAAGATAGAGGAGGAAAAGAGAGAAGGAAGAGAGAGGAGAAAGAGGAGAGAGGAGGAACAGAGAGAAAGAGGAGAGAGCAGGAAAGGAGAGGAGGAAGAGAGAGGAGGAACAGAGAAAAGGGAGACAGGAGGAGGAGAGAGGAGTAAAAGAGAGAAGGAAGAGAGAGGAGGAAGAGAGAGGAAAAGAAGAGAGAAAGAAGAGAGAGGAGGAAGAGTGAGGAAGAGGAGAAAGGAGTAAGAGAGAGGAGGAAGAGAGAGGAGGCAGAGAGAGGAGGAAGAGAGAGGAGAAAGAGAGAGGAGGAAGAGAGAGGAAGAGCAGAGAGGAGGAGGGGAGAGGAGGAATTGAGAGTAGGAAGAGAGAGGAGTAGGAGAGAGGTGGAAGAGAGACCAGAAGAAAGAGGAAGAGGAGAGGGGAGGAAAAGATAGGAGGAAGAGAGAGGAGGTAGAGAGAGGAAGAGTAGAGAGGAGGAAGATAGAAGAGGAAAAGAGGGGAGGAAGAGAGAGGAGAAATAGGAGAGAGGAGGAACAGAGACAAAGAGGAGAGAGGAGGAAAGGAGAGGAGGAAGAGAGAGGAGGAACAGAGAGGAAGAGGAGACAGGAGGAGGAGAGAGGAGTAAAATAGAGAAGGAAGAGGGAGGAGGAAGAGAGTGGAAGAGGAAAGAGAAGGAAGAGAGAAGAGGAAGAGTGAGGAAGAGGAGAATGGAGTAAGAGACAGGAGGAAGAGAGAGGAGAAAGATAGAGGAGGAAGAGAGAAGAAGAGGAGAGAGGAGGAAGAGAGAGAAGGTAGACAGAGGAGGAAGAGAGAGGAAGAGGACTGAGGAGGAGGAGAAGTGAGGAAAAGAGAGGAGGAATAGAGAGGAAGAGGAGAGAGTAGAACGAGAGAGGAGTAAGCAGAGGAAGAATAGAGAGGAGGAGGAGAGAGGAGGAAGTGAGAGTAGGAAGAGAGAGGAGGAGGAGAGAGGTGGAAGAGAGACCAGGAAGAAAGAGGAAGAGGAGAGAGGAGGAAAAGTGAGGAGGAAGACAGAGGAGGAAGAGTGAGGAAGAGGAGAGAGGAGGAGGAGAGAGGAGGAAAATAGAGGAGGAAGAGAGAGGAATAGGGAGAGGAGGAAGAGAGAGGAGGAAAAGAGAGGATGTAGAGAGAGGAAGAGGAGAGAGGAGGAAGAGAGAGAAGGAAAATAGAGGAGGAAGAGAGAGGAATAGGGTGAGGAGGAAGAGAGAGGAGGAAAAGAGAGGAGGTAGAGAGAGGAAGAGGAGAGAGGAGGAAGAGAGAGGAGGAAGAGAGAGGACGAAGAGAGAGGAGGGTGAGAGTGGAAAAGGAGAGAGGAGGAAAAGAGAGGAGGAAGAGAGAGGAGGAAGAGAGACGAGGAAGAGATAGGAAGAGGAGAGAAGAGGAAGACAGAGGAGGAAGAGTGAGAAAGAGGAGAAAGGAGTAAGAGAGAGGAGGAAGAGAGTAGAGGCAGAGAGAGGAGGAAGAGAGAGGAGGAAGAGAGAGGAGGAAGAGAGAGGAGGAAGAGAGAGAAAGAGAAGAGAGGAAGAAGAGTGAGGAGGTAGACAGAGGAGGAAGAGAGAGGAGGAAGACAGAGGAGGAAGAGTGAGAAAGAGGAGAAAGGAGTAAGAGAGAGGAGGAAGAGAGTAGAGGCAGAGAGAGTAGGAAGAGAGAGGAGGAAGAGAAAGGAGAAAGAGAGAGGAAGAGGAGAGAGGAGGAGGAGACAGGAGGAAGTGAGAGTAGGAAGAGGGAGGAGGAGGAGAGAGGATGAAGAGGGACGAGGAAGAGGAGAGAGGAGGAAAAGAGAGGAGGAAGAGAGAGAATGAAGAGTGAGGAAGAGGAGAGAGGGGGAGGAGAGATGAGGAAAAGAGAAAATGAAGAGAGAGGATGAAGAGAGATGAGTAAGAGAGAGGAAGAGGAGAGAGGAGGAAGATACAAGAGGAAAAGAGAGGAGGAAGAGAGAGGAGGAAGTGTGAGTAAGAGGAGAGAGGAGGAGGAGACAGGAGGAAAAGAGAGGAGGAAGAGAGAAGATGAAGAGAGACGAGGAAGAAAGAGGAAGAGGAGAGAGGAGGAAGATAGAGGAGGAAGAGGAGAGAGGAGGAAGTGAATGGAAGAGGAGAGAGGAGGAGAGAGGAGGAAAAGATACGACGGAGAGAGTGGAAGAGGAGAGAGGAGGAGGAGAGAGGAGAAACAGAGACGAGGAAGAGAGAAGAGGAAGACAGAGGAGGAAGTGAGAGCAGGAAGAGAGAGGAGGAAGAGAGAGGAAGAGGAGAGAGGAGGAAGAGAGACGATGAAGAAAGAGGAAGAGGAGAGTGGAGGAAAAGAGAGGAAGAAGAGAGTGGAGGAAGAGACAGGAGGAGGAGATAGTAGGAAGAGAGACGAGGAAGAAAGAGAGGAAGAGAGGAGGAAAAGACTGGAGGAAGACAGAGGAGGAAGATTGAGGAAGAGGAGAGAGGAGGAAAAGAGAGGAGGATGAGAGAGGAGGAAAAGAGAGGAGGAAGAGAGAGAAAAAGGAGAGAGGAGGAAAAGAGAGGAGAAGGTAGAGTAGGAAGAGAGAGGAGGAACAGAGAGGAGTAAGAGAGACAAGGAAGAAAGAGGAAGATGAGAGAGGAGGAAAAGAGAGGAGGAAGAGAGAGGAGGAAGAGTGAGGAAGAGAAGAGAGGAGGAGGAGAGAGGGGTAGGAGAGAGGAGGAAAAGTGAGGAGGAAGAGAGAGGAGGCAGAGATAGGAGGAAGAGAGAGGAGGAAGAGGGAGGAAGAGGAGAGAGGAGGGAGAGGAGGAAGAGAGAGGGGGAAGAGAGACGAGAAAGACAGAGGAGGAAGAGAGAGCAAAAGATGAGAGGAGGAAAAGAGAGGAGGAAGAGAGTGTAGGTAGAGAGAGGAGGAGCCGAGAGGAGGAAGAGAGACGAGGAAGAAAGAGGAAGAGGAGAGAGGAGGAAAAGACACGAGGAAGAGAGAGGAGGAACAGAGAGGAAGAGGAGACAGGAGGAGGAGAGAGGAGTAAAAGAGAGAAGGAAGAGAGAGGAGGAAGAGAGAGGAAAAGGAGAGAGAAGGAAGAGAGAGGAGGAAGAGTGAGGAAGAGGAGAAAGGAGTAAGAGAGAGGTGGAAGAGAGATGAGTCAGAGAGAGGAGGAAGAGAGAGGAGGAAGAGAGAGGAGGAAGAGAGAGGAAGAACAGAGAGGAGGAGGAGAGAGGAGTAAAAGAGGGAAGGAAGAGAGAGGAGGAAGAGAGTGGAAGAGAAGAGAGAAGGAAGATAGAGGAGGAAAAGTGAGGAGGAAGAGAGAGCAGGAAGAGGAGAGATGAGGAAGTGAATGGAAGGGGACAGAGGAGGAGAGAGGAGGAAAAGATAGGACGGAGAGAGTCAAAGAGGAGAGAGGAGGAGGAGAGAGGAGAAAGAGAGACGAGGAAGAGAGAAGAGGAAGAGAGAGGAGGAAGAGAGAGGAGGAAGAGAGAGGAAGAGGAGAGAGGAGGAAGAGAGACGATGAAGAAAGAGGAAGAGTAAGAGGAGAGAGGAGGAAAAGAGAGGAAGAAGAGAGTGGAGGAAGAGAGAGGAGGAGGAGAGAGGAGGAACAGAGAGGAAGAGGAGAGAGAAGGAAGAGAGAGGAGGAAGAGAGAGAACGAATAGAGATGAGGAAGATAGAGGAGTAAAAGAGAGGAGAAAGGGAGAGGAAGAGGAGAGAGGAGGAGGAGAGAGGAGAAAAAGAGAGGAGGAAGAGAGAAGAGGAAGAGAGAGGAGGAAGAGAGAGGAGGAAGAGAGAGAGGAAGAGAGGAGGAAAAGAGTGGAGGAACAGAGAGGAGAAAGAGTGAGGAAGAGTAGAACGGAGGAAGAGGGAGGAAAAAGAGAGAGGAGGAAGAGAGAGGAAGAGGAGAGAGGAAGAAGAGAGAGGAGGTAGAGAGAGTAGGAAGAGAGAGGAAGAGGAGAGAGGAGGAAAAGAGAGGAGGAAGAGAGAGGAGGAAAAGTGTGGAATTGGAGAGAGGAGGAAAAGAGAGGAGGTAGAATGAGAAAGAGGAGAGAGGAGGAAGAGAGAGGAGGAAGAGAGAGGAGGAAAAGAGAGGAGGAAGAGAGAGAAAAAGGAGAGAGGAGGAAAAGAGTGGAGGAAGAGAGAGTAGGAAGAGAGAGGAGGAACAGAGAGGAGTAAGAGAGACAAGGAAGAAAGAGGAAGATGAGAGAGGAGGAAAAGAGAGGAGGAAGAGAGAGGAGGAAGAGTGAGGAAAAGGAGAGATAAGGAAGAGAGAGGAGGAAGAGAGAGAACGAATAGAGAGGAGGAAGATAGAGGAGGAAAAGAGAGGAGAAAGGGAGAGGAAGAGGAGAGAGGAGGAGGAGAGAGGAGGAAAAGAGAGGAGGAAGAGAGAAGAGGAAGAGAGAGGAGGAAGAGAGAGGAGGAAGAGAGAGGAAGAAAAGAGAGAATGAAGAGAGAGTAGGAAGAGAGAGGAGGAAGAGAGATGAGGAAGAGAGAGGAAGACGAGAGAGTAGGAAGTGAGAGTAGGAAGAGAGAGGAAGAGGAGAGAGGAGGAAAAGAGAGGAGGAAGAGAGAGGAGGAAGAGTGAGGAAGAGTAGAGAGGAGGAGGAGAGAGGGGGAGGAGAGAGGAGGAAAAGAGAGGAGGAAGAGAGAGGAAGAGGAGAGAGGAGGAAGAGAGAGGAGGTAGAGATAGGAGGAAGAGAGACGAGGAAGAGAGAGGAAGAGGAGATAGGAGGAAGAAAATGGGGGAAGAGAGAGGGAGAGAAGAGAGGAGGAGAAGAGAGGAGAAAGAGAGAGGAGGAAGAGAGAAGAGGAAGAGAGAGGAGGAAGAGAGAGGAGGAAAAGAGAGGAGGAAGAGAGAGGAAGAGAAGAGAGCAGGAAGAGAAAGGAGGAAGAGAGAGGAGGCAGAGAGTGGAAAATGAGAGAGGAGGAAGAGAGAGGAGGAAGAGCGAGGAGGAAGAGCGAGGAGGATGAGAGAGGAGGAGTAGACAGGAGAATAAGAGAGGAGGAAGAGAGAGGATAAAGAGAGAGGAGGAAGAGAGTGGAAGCAAAGAGAGGAGGAAGAGAGAGGAAAAGAAGAGAGAAAGAAGAGAGAGGAGGAAGAGTGAGGAAGAGGAGAAAGGAGTAAGAGAGAGGAGGAAGAGAGAGGAGGCAGAGAGAGGAGGAAGTGAAAGGAGGAAGAGAGAGGAGGAAGAGAAAGGAGGAAGACAGAGGAAGAGGAGAGAGGAGGAAGAGAGACGAGGTAGAGAATGTAGAGAGAGGAGGAAGAGAGAGGAGGAAGAGAGAGGAGGAAGTGAGAGTAGGAAGAGAGAGGAGGAGGAGAGAGGAGGAAACGAGAGGAGGAAGAGAGAGGAGGAAGAGAGAAGAGGAAGAGAGAGCAGGAAGAGAGAGGAGGAAAAGAGAGGAGGAAGAGAGAGAAAGAGGAGAGAGGAAGAGGAGAGAGGAGGAGGACAGAGGAGGAAAAGAGAGGAGGAAGATAGAGTAGGAAGAGAGAGGAGGAGCAGAGAGGAGGAAGAGAGTCAAGGAAGAAAGAGGAAGAGGAGAGTGAAGGAAAAGAGACGTGGAAGAGAGAGGAGTGAGAGAGAGGAAAAGGAGAGAGGAGGAAGAGAGTGTAGGAAGAGGGAGGAGGAGGAGAGAGGAGGAAGAGAAACGAGGAAGAAAGAGAAAGAGGAGAAAGAAGGAAAAGAATGGTGTAAGAGAGAGGAGGAAGAGTGAGAAAGAGGAGAGAGGAGGAAGAGAGGAGGAAGAGCGAGTAGGAAGAAAGAGGAGGAATAGAGAGGAGGAAGAGAGAAGAAGAGGAGAGAGGAGGAAGATAGAGGAGGTAGTGAGAGGAGGAAGAGAGCGGAAGAGGAGAGACGAGGAAGAGAGAGGAGGAAGAGAGGAGGTTGAGAGAGGAGGAAGAGAGAGGAAAAGGAGAATGGAGGAACATAGAGGAGGAAGAGAAAGGAAGAGGAGATAGGAGGAAGAGAGAGGAGGAAGAGAGAAGATGATGAGAGACGAGGAAGAAAGAGGAAGAGGACAGATAAGGAAGATAGAGGAGGAAAAGGGAGAAGGAAGAGAGAGGAGGAAGAGAGAGTAGGAAGAGAGAGGAAGAGGAGAGAGGAGGAAGAGAGAGGAGGTAGAGAGAGGAGGAAGAGAGAGGAAGAGGAGAGAGGAATAGGAGAGAGGAGGAAAAGAGAGGAGGAAAAGAGAAGAGGAAGAGAGTGGAGGAAGAGAGATGAAGAAGAGAGAGGAGGAAGAGAGAGGAGGAAGAGAGACTAGGAAGAGAGAGGAGGAAGAGAGAGGAGGAAGAGGGAGATAGATGAGAGTGTAGGAAGAGAGAGGAGGAAGAGAGAGGAGGAGGAGAGAGGAGGAAGAGAGACGAGGAAGAGAGACGAGGAAGAAAGAGAGGAAGAGAGGAGTAAAAAAGAGGAGGAAGAGAAATGAGGAAAAGAGAGGAGGAAGAGAGAGGAGGAAGATAGAGGAAGAGGAGAGAGGAGGAAGAGAGAGGAGGAAGACAGAGGAGGAAGAGAGAGGAAGAGGAGAGCGGAGGAGGAGAGAGGAGGAAAAGAGAGGAGGAAGAGAGAGTAGGAAGAGAGAGGAGGAAGAGAGAGGAAGATGAGAGAGGATGAAGAGAGAGGAGCAAGAGTGAGGAAGAGGAGAAAGGAGGAAGAGAAAGGAGGAAGAGAGAGGAGGAAGGGAGAGGAAGAAGAGAGAGGAGGAAGAGAGAGGAGGTAGAGAGAGGAAGAGGAGAGAGGAATAGGAGAGAGAAGGAAAAGAGAGGAGGAAGAGAGAGGAAGACGAGAGAGGAGGAAGAGAGAGGAAAAGGAGACAGGAGGAAAAGAGAAGAGGAAGATAGAGTAGGAAGAAAGAGGAGGAGCAGAGAGGAGGAAGAGAGACAAGGAAGAAAGAGGAAGAGTAGAGATGCAGAAAAGGGTGTTGGAAGAGAGAGGAGGGAGAGAGAGGAAAAGGAGAGAGGAGGAAGAAAGTGTAGGAAAAGAGAGGAGGAGGAGAGAGGAGGAAGAAAGACGAGGAAGAAAGAGGAAGAGGAGAGAGAAGGAAAAGAGAGGTGGAAGAGAGAGGAGGAACAGTGAGAACGATGTGACAGGAGGAAGAGAGAGGAGGAAGAGAGAGGGAGAGGAGAGAGGGGGAGGAGAGAGGAGAAAGAGAGAGGAGTAAGAGAGAAGAGGAAGAGAGAGGAGGAAAAGAGAGGAGGAAGAGATAGGAGGAAGAGTGAGGAAGAGGAGAAAGGTGTAAGAGAGAGGAGAAAGACAGAGGAGGAAGAGAGAGAGAGAGAAGAGAGGAGGAAAAGGGAGGAGGTAGAGAGAGGAGGAAGAGAGAGGAAGAGGAGAGAGAAGGAGGAGAGAAGAGAAAAAGAGAGAAGGAAGAGAGAAGAGGAAGAGAGAGGAAGAGGAGACAGGAAGAAGAGAGAGGAGGAAGAGAGAGGGAGAGGAGAGAGGGGGAGGAGAGAGGAGAAAGAGAGAGTAGTAAGAGAGAAGAGAAAGAGAGAGGAGGAAGAGAGAGGAGGAAAAGAGAGGAGGAAGAGAGAGGAAGAGGAGAGAGGAGGAAGAGAGAGGAAAATGAGAGAGGAGGAAGAGAGAGGAAAAGGAGAGAGGAGGAAAAGAGAGGAAGAAGAGAGAGGAGGAAGAGAGACGAGGAAGAGGAGAGAGGAGGAAGAGAGAGAAGGAAGAGAGAGGAGGTAGAGAGAGGAGGAAGAGAGAGGAAGAGGAGAGAGGAGGAAAAGTGAGGAAGAATAGAGAGGAGGAAGAGAGAGGAGGAAGAGAGAGGAGGAAGAGAGAGAGGAATAGAGGAGTAAAAGAGAGGAGGAAGAGAGAGAGAATAGAGTGAGGAAGAGGAGAAAGGGGGAAGAGAGTGGAGGAAGAGAGAGGAAAATGACAGAGGAGGAAAAGAGAGGAAAAGGAGAGAGGAGGAAAAGAGAGGAGGAAGAGTGAGGAAGAGAAGAGAGGAGCTGGAGAGAGGGGGAGGAGAGAGGAGGAAAAGAGAGGTAGAAGAGAGAGGAAGAGAAGAGAGGAGGAACAGAGTGGAATTAGAGAGAGGAGAAAGAGAGAGGAGGAAGAGAGAGGAAGAGAAGACAGGAGGAAGAGAGAGGAGGAAGAGAGAGGGAGAGGAGAGAGGAGGAAGAGAGAGGAGGTAGAGAGAGGAGGAAGAGATAGGAAGAGGAGAGAGGAATAGGAGAGAGGAGGAAAAGAGAGGAGGAAAAGAGAAGAGGAAGAGAGTGGAGGAAGAGAGATGAAGAGGAGAGAGGAGGAAGAGAGAGGAGGAAGAGAGACTAGGAAGAGAGAGGAGGAAGAGAGAGGAGGAAGAGGGAGATAGATGAGAGTGTAGAAAGAGAGAGGAGGAAGGCTGAGGAGGAAGAGAGAGGAGGAGGAGAGAGGAGGAAGAGAGACGAGGAAGAAAGGGAGGAAGAGAGGAGTAAAAAGGAGGAGGAAGAGAAATGAGGAAAAGAGAGGAGGAAGAGAGAGGAGGAAGATAGAGGAAGAGGAGAGAGGAGGAAGAGAGAGGAGGAAGACAGAGGAGGAAGAGAGAGGAAGAGGAGAGCGGAGGAGGAGAGAGGAGGAAAAGAGAGGAGGAAGAGAGAGTAGGAAGAGAGAGGAGGAAGAGAGAGGAAGATGAGAGAGGATGAAGAGAGAGGAGCAAGAGTGAGGAAGAGGAGAAAGGAGGAAGAGAAAGGAGGAAGAGAGAGGAGGAAGGGAGAGGAAGAAGAGAGAGGAGGAAGAGAGAGGAGGTAGAGAGAGGAAGAGGAGAGAGGAATAGGAGAGAGGAGGAAAAGAGAGGAGGAAGAGAGAGGAAGACGAGAGAGGAGGAAGAGAGAGGAAAAGGAGACAGGAGGAAAAGAGAAGAGGAAGATAGAGTAGGAAGAAAGAGGAGGAGCAGAGAGGAGGAAGAGAGACAAGGAAGAAAGAGGAAGAGTAGAGATGCAGAAAAGGGTGTTGGAAGAGAGAGGAGGGAGAGAGAGGAAAAGGAGAGAGGAGGAAGAAAGTGTAGGAAAAGAGAGGAGGAGGAGAGAGGAGGAAGAAAGACGAGGAAGAAAGAGGAAGAGGAGAGAGAAGGAAAAGAGAGGTGGAAGAGAGAGGAGGAACAGCGAGAAAGAGGTGACAGGAGGAAGAGAGAGGAGGAAGAGAGAGGGAGAGGAGAGAGGGGGAGGAGAGAGGAGAAAGAGAGAGGAGTAAGAGAGAAGAGGAAGAGAGAGGAGGAAAAGAGAGGAGGAAGAGATAGGAGGAAGGGTGAGGAAGAGGAGAAAGGTGTAAGAGAGAGGAGAAAGACAGAGGAGGAAGAGAGAGAGAGAGAAGAGAGGAGGAAAAGGGAGGGGGTAGAGAGAGGAGGAAGAGAGAGGAAGAGGAGAGAGAAGGAGGAGAGAGGAGAAAAAGAGAGGAGGAAGAGAGAGGAGGAAGAGAGAGGAGGAAGAGAGAGGAAGAGGAGACAGGAAGAAGAGAGAGGAGGAAGAGAGAGGGAGAGGAGAGAGGGGGAGGAGAGAGGAGAAAGAGAGAGTAGTAAGAGAGAAGAGAAAGAGAGAGGAGGAAGAGAGAGGAGGAAAAGAGAGGAGGAAGAGAGAGGAAGAGGAGAGAGGAGGAAGAGAGAGGAAAATGAGAGAGGAGGAAGAGAGAGGAAAAGGAGAGAGGAGGAAAAGAGAGGAAGAAGAGAGAGGAGGAAGAGAGACGAGGAAGACAGAGAAAGAGGAGAGAGGAGGAAGATAGTGGAGGAAAAGAGGAGGAAGAGAGAGGAGGAAGAGGAGAGAGGAGGAAGAGAGAGAAGGAAGAGAGAGGAGGTAGAGAGAGGAGGAAGAGAGAGGAAGAGGAGAGAGGAGGAAAAGTGAGGAAGAATAGAGAGGAGGAAGAGAGAGGAGGAAGAGAGTGGAGGAAGAGAGAGAGGAAGAGAGGAGTAAAAGAGAGGAGGAAGAGAGAGAGAATAGAGTGAGGAAGAGGAGAAAGGGGGAAGAGAGTGGAGGAAGAGAGAGGAAAATGACAGAGGAGGAAAAGAGAGGAAAAGGAGAGAGGAGGAAAAGAGAGGAGGAAGAGTGAGGAAGAGAAGAGAGAGGTGGAGAGAGGGGGAGGAGAGAGGAGGAAAAGAGAGGTAGAAGAGAGAGGAAGAGAAGAGAGGAGGAACAGAGAGGAATTAGAGAGAGGAGAAAGAGAGAGGAGGAAGAGAGAGGAAGAGAAGACAGGAGGAAGAGAGAGGAGGAAGAGAGAGGGAGAGGAGAGAGGGGGATGAGAGAGGAGAAAGAGAGAGGAGTAAGAGAGAAGGGGAAGAGAGATCAGGAAGAGAGAGGATGAAAAGAGAGGAGGAAGAGAGAGGAAGAGGAGAGAGGAGGAAGAGAGAGCAAAATGAGAGAGGAGGAAGAGAGAGGAAAAGGAGAGAGGAGGAAAAGAGAGGAGGAAGAGAGAGGAAGAAGAGAGAGGACGAAGAGAGAGGAGGAAGAGAGAGGAAGAGGAGAGAGGAGGAGGAGAGAGCAGGAAAGGAGAGGAGGAGGAGAGTGGAGGAAAAGAGAGGAACAAGACAGAGGAGGAAGAGAGAGGAGGAAGAGAGTGGAAGAGGAGAGAGGAGGTAGAGAGAGGAGGAAGAGAGAGGAAGAGGTGAGAGGAGGAAGAAAGAGGAGGAAGAGAGAGGGTGAGGAGAGAGGAGGAAGAGAGAGGAGAAAGAGAGGAGGAAGAGAGAAGAGGAAGAGAGAGGAAAAGGAGAGATTAGGAAAAGAGAGGAGGAAGAGAGAGGAGGAAGAGCGAGGAGGATGAGAGAGGAGGAGCAAACAGGAGAAAAAGAGATGAGGAGGAGAGAGGATAAAGTGAGAGGAGAAAGAGAGAGGAAGCAAACAGAGGAGGAAGAGAGAGAAAGAGAAGAGAGGAGGAAGAGAAAGGAGGAAGAGAGAGGAGGAAGAGAGAGGAAGAGGAGAGAGGAGGAGGAGAAGGAAGCAAAAGAGAGGAGGAAGAGAGAGGATGAGGAGAGAGGAGGAGAGGGTAGGAAAAGAGAGGAGGAAGAGAGAGGAGGAAGAAAGAGAAGGAAGAGAGAGGACGAAGAGAGAGTAGGAAGAGAGAGGAGGAAGAGAAAGGAGAAAGACAGAGGAAGAGGAGAGAGGAGGAAGAGAGACGAGGTAGAGAGAGGATGAAGAGAGAGGAAGATTAGAGAGTAGGAGGAGAGAGGAGGAAGTGAGAGTAGGAAGAGAGAGGAGGAGGAGAGAGGAGGAAAAGAGAGGAGGAAGAGAGAGGAGGAAGAGAGACGAGGAAGACAGAGGAAGAGGAGAGAGGAGGAAGATAGTGGAGGAAAAGAGGAGGAAGAGAGGAGGAAGAGGACAGAGGAGGAAGAGAGAGGAGGAAAAGAGAGGAGGTAGAGAGTGAAAGAGGAGATAGGAGGAAGAGAGAGGAGGAAGAGAGAGGAGGTAGAGATAGGAGGAAAAGAGAGGAAGAGGAGAGAGGAGGAAAAGAGAGGAAGAGGAGAGAGGAGGAAGAGAGACGAGGAAGAGAGAGAAGAAGAGAGGACTAAAAGAGAGGAGGAAGAGAGAGGAGGAAGAGTGAGGAAGAGGAGAAAGGAGGAAGAGAGTGGAGGAAGAGAGAGGAAAATGAGAGAGGAGGAAAAGAGAGGAGGTAGAGTGAGAAAGAGAAGAGAGGAAGAGGAGAGAGGGGGAGGAGAGAGGAGAAAGAGAGAGGAGTAAGAGAGGAGGAAGAGAGAGCAGGAAGAGAGAGGAGGAAAAGAGAGGAGGAAGAGAGAGGAAGAGGAGAGAGGAGGAAGAAAGAGGAGGAAGAGAGACCAGGAAGAGAGAGAAGGAAGATAGAGGAGGAAGAGGGAGGAAGATGAGAGTGTAGGAAGAGAGAGGAGGAAGGCTGAGGAGGAAGAGAGAGTAGGAGGAGAGAGGAGGAAGAGAGACGAGTAAGAAAGAGAGGAAGAGAGGAGTAAAAGAGAGGAGGAAGAGAGATGAGGAAAAGAGAGGAGGAAGAGAGAGGAGGAAGAGAGAGGAAGAGGAGAGAGGAGGAAGAGAGAGGAGGAAGAGAGAGGAGGAAGAGAGAGGAAGAGGAGAGAGGAGGAGGAGGACAGAGGAGGAAAAGAGAGGAGGAAGATAGAGTAGGAAGAGAGAGGAGGAGCAGAGAGGAGGAATAGAGTCAAGGAAGAAAGAGGAAGAGTAGAGAGAAGGAAAAGAGAGGTGGAAGAGAGAGGAGGAAGAGTGAGAAAGAGGAGAGAGGAGGAAGAGAGTGTAGGAAGAGAGAGGAGGAGGAGAGAGGAGGAAGAGAGACGAGGAAGAAAGAGGAAGGGGAGAGTGAAGGAAAAGAGAGGTGGAAGAGAGAGGAGGAACAGTGAGAAAGAGGAGAGAAGAGGAAGAGAGAGTAGGAAGAGCGAGTAGGAAGAAAGAGGAGGAATAGAGAGGAGGAAGAGAGGGGAAGAGGAGAGAGGAGGAAGAGGGAGGAGGTAGTGAGAGTAGGAAGAGAGCGGAGGAGGAGAGAGGAGGAGAGAGATGAGGAAGACAGAGGAGGAAGAGAGAGGAAGAGGAGAGTGGAGGAAGAGAGAGGAGGAAGAGAGAGGAGGAAGAGATAGGAAGAGGAGAGAGGAGGAGGACAGTGGAGGAAAAGAGTGGAGGAAGATAGAGTAGGAAGAGATAGGAGGAGCAGAGAGGAGAAAGACAGAAGAGGACCAGAGAGGAGGAAGAGAGTCAAGGAAGAAAGAGGAAAAGGAGAGAGAAGGAAAAGAGAGGTGGAAGAGAGAGGAGGAAGAGTGAGAAAGATGAGAGAGGAGGAAGAGAGTGTAGGATGAGAGAGGATGAAGAGAGAGTAGGAAGAGAGAGGAGGAAGAGAAAGGAGGGAGAGAGAGGAAAAGGAGAGAGGAGGAAGAGAGAGGAAGAGGAGAGAGGAGGAGAACAGAGGAGGAAAAGAGAGGAGGAAGATAGAGTAGGAAGAGAGAGGAGGAGCAGAGAGGAGGAAGAGAGTCAAGGAAGAAAGAGGAAGAGGAGAGAGAAAGAAAAGAGACGTGGAAGAGAGAGGAGGAAGAGTGAGAAAGAGGAGAGAGGAGGAAGAGAGTGTAGGAACAGAGAGGAGGAGGAGAGAGGAGGAAGAGAGTCGAGGAAGAGAGAGAAAGAGGAGAGAGGAGGAAGATAGAGGAGGAAAAGAGAGGAGGAAGAGAGAAGAGGAAGAGAGAAGAGGCGGGGAGAGGAGGAAAATAGAGGAGGAACAGAGAGGAGGAAGAGTGACGAATAGGAGAGAGAAGGAGGAGATAGGAGGAAAAGAGAGGAGGAAGAGAGAGCAGGAAGAGAGAGGAGGAGGAGAAGGGAGCAAAAGAGAGCAGGAAAGAGAGAGGAAGATGAGAGAGGAGGAGGAGAGGGGAGGAAAAGAGAAGAGGAAGAGAGAGGAGGAAGAAAGAGTGGAAAGGGAGAGGATGAAGAGAGAGTAGGAAGAGAGAGGAGGAAGAGAAAGGAGGAAGAGAGAGGAAGAGGAGAGAGGAGGAAGAGAGAGGAGGTAGAGAGAGGAGGAAGAGAGAGGAAGAGGAGACAGGAGGAGGAGAGAGGAGGAAGTGAAAGTAGGAAGAGAGAGGAGGAGGAGAGACGAGGAAGAGAGAGGAAGAGGAGAGAGGAGAAAGATAGTGGAGGAAAAGAGGAGGAAGAGAAAGGAGGAAAAGAGAGGAGGGAGAGAGTGGAAGAGGAGATAGGAGGAAGAGAGAGGAGGAAGAGAGAGAAGGTAGACAGAGGAGGAAGAGAGTGGAAAAGGAGAGGGGAGGAAGAGAGAGGAAGAGGAGAGAGGGGGAGATGAGAGGAGGAAAAGAGAGGAGGAATAGAGAGGAGGAAGAGGAGAGTGGAGGAAGAGAGAGGAAGAGGAGAGAGAAGGAAGAGAGAGGAGGAAGAGAGAGGAGGAAGAGAGAGGAGGAAGAGAGAGGAGAAGGAGAGAGTAGGAAAAGAGAGGGGGAAGAAAGAGGAGGAAGAGAGATGAGAAATAGATTGGAAGAGGAGAGAAGAGGAAGAGAGACGAGGAAGAGGGAGGTGAAAGAGAGAGGAGGAAGAGAGAGGATAAGGAGAAAGGAGGAAAAGAGAGGAGGAAGAGAGAGGAGGAAGATTGAAGAAGAGAAGAGAGGAAGAGGAGAGAGGAGGAAAAGAGAGGAGGAAGAGAGAAGATGAAGAGAGAGGAAGAGGAGAGAGGAGGAAGAGAGAGGAAAAGGAGAGAGGAGGAAGAGAGGGGAGGAAGAAACCGGAAGAGAAAAGAGGAGGAAGAGAGAGGATGAAGAGTGAGGAGGAAGAGAGAGTAGGAAGAGAAAGGAGGAAAACAGAGGAGGAAGAGAGAGGAAGAGGAGAGAGGAGGAAGAGAGAGGAGGTACAGAGAGGAGGAAGAGAGAGGAAGAGGATACAGGTGGAGAAGAGAGGAGGAAAAGAGAGGAGGAAGATAGAGGATTGAGAGAGATGAAGAGGAAAGAGGAAGTGTAGAGAAAGGAAGAGAGAGGATGTAGAGAGAGGAGGAATAGAGAGGAGGAAGAGTGAGGAGGAAGAGTGAGGAAGAGGGGAGAGGAGGAAGAGAGAGGAGGAATAGAGAGGAAGGGGAGAGAGGAGGAAAAAAGAGGAGGAAGAGAGAGTAGGAAGAGAGAGAAGAGTAGAGAAGAGGAAGAGAGACGAGGAAGAAAGAGGAATAGGAGAGAGGAGGAAAAGAGAGGAGGAAGAGAGAGGTGGAAGAGAGAGGAAGAGGAGAGAGGAGGAGGAGAGAGAAGGAAAAGAGAGGAGGAAGAGAGAGGAGGAAGAGAGAGGAAGAGGGGAGAGGAGGAAGAGAGAGGATCAAGAGAGAGTAAGAAGAGAGAGGAGGAAGAGAGAGGAGGAAGAGAGAGGAAGAGGAGAGAGGAGGAAAAGAAAGGAGGAAAAAAGAGGAGGAAGAGAGAAAAAGAGGAGAGAGGAGGAAGAGAGAGGAGTAAGAGAGAGGAGGAAGAGTGAGGAGGAAGAGAGAGGAAAAATAGAGAGGAGGAAAAGAGAGGAGGAAAAGAGACAAAGAGGAGAAAGAAGGAAGAGAGAGGAGGTAGAGAGAGGAGGAAGAGAGAGACGGAAGAGAGAAGAGGAAGAGAGAGGAGGAATAGAGAGGAAGAGGAGAGAGGAGAAAGAGAGAGGAGGTAGAGAGAGGAGGATAGAGAGTAAGAGGAGAGAGGAAGAGGAGAGAGGAGGAAAAAAGAGGAGGAAGAGAGAGGAGGAAGAGAGAGCAGGAAGAGAGAGTAGGAAGAGAGAGAGGAGCAAATAGGAGGAAGAGAGACGAGGAAGAAAGAGGAAAAAGAGAGAGGAGGAAAAGAGGAGGAAGAGAGAGGAGGAAGAGAGAAGAAAAGGAGGGAGGAGGAAAAGAGAGGAGGAAGAGAGAGTAGGAAGAGAGAGAAGGAGGAGAGAGGAGGAAGAGAGATGAAGAATAAAGAGGAAGAAGAGAGAGGAGGAGAAGAGAGGAGGAAGAGAGAGAAGGAAGAGAGAGGAAGAGGAGAGATTAAGAGGAGAGAGGAGAAAAAGAGAGGAGGAAGAAAAAGGAAGAGGAGAGAGGAGGAAGAGAGAGGAGGAAGCGAGAGGAACAGGAGAGAGGAGGAAAAGAGAAGAGGAAGAGAGAGAAAGAGTAGACAAAAGGAAGAGAGAGGAGGAAGAGGGAGGAAGAGGAGAGAGGAGTTAGAGAGAGGAGGAAAAGAGAGGAGGAAGAGAGAGGAGGAAGAGAGAGGAGGAAAACAGGAGGAAAAGAGACAAAATGGAGAAAGGAGGAAGAGAGAGGAGGTAGAGAGAGGAGGAAGAGAGAGGAAGAGGAGAGAGGAGGAGGAGAGAGGAGGAAAAGAGACAAGGAAGAGAGAGGAGTAAGAGAGAGGAGGTAGAGAGAGGAGGAAGAGAGAGCAGGAGGAGAGAGGAGGAAAAGAGAGGAGGAAGAGAGAGGAGGAAGAGAGAGGAGGAAGAAAGAGGAGGAAGAGAGAGGAAGAGGAGAGAGGATGAAGAGAGAGGAGGAAGAGAGAGGAAAAGGAGAGGGGAGGAAGAGAGAGGAGGAAGAGACAGGAGGAAGAGAGAGGAACAGGAGAGAGGAGGAAAAGAGAGGAGGAAGAGAGAGGAAGAGGAGAGAGGAGGAAAAGACAGGAGGAAGAGAGAGTAAGAGGAGAGAGAAGGTAGAGAGAGGAGGAAAAGAGAGGAGGAAGAGTGAGGAGGAAGAGAGTGTAGGAAGAGAGAAGAAGAGGAGAGTGGAGGAGGTGAGTGGAGGAAAAGAGAGGAGGAAGAGTGAGGAGGAAAAGAGAGGAGGAAGAGAGAGGAGAAAGAGAGAGGAAAAGGAGAGAGGAGGAAGAGAGAGGAGGAACAGAGAGGAAGAGGAGAGAAAATGAGGAAAGAGTAGGAAAAGAGGAAATGATAAGAGAGGAGGAAGAGAGAGGAGGAAGAGAGAGGAAGAGGAGAGAGGATGAGGAAAGAGGAGGAAGAGAGAGGAAAGGGAGAGAGTAGGAAAAGACAGGAGGAAGAGAGAGGAGGAAGAGAGAGGAGGAAGAGAGAGGAGGAAGAGAGAGGAAAAGGAGAGAGGAGGAAAAGAGAGGAGGAAGAGAGAGGAGAAAGAGAGACGAGCATTAGATAGGAAGAGGAGAGAGGAGGAAGAGAGAGAAGGAAGAGAGAGGAGGAAGAGAGAGGAGGAAGAGAGAGGAGGAAGAGAGAGGAGGAAGAGAGAGGAAGACGAGAGAGGAGGAGGAGAGAGGAGGAAAAGAGAGGAGGTAGTGTGAGGAGGAAGAGAGGGAAAGAGGAGAGAGGAGGAGAGAGGAGGAAAAGAGAGGAGGAAGAGAGACGAGGAAGAGAGAGGAGGAAGAGAGAGGAAGAGGAGAGAGGAGGAAAGAGAGGAGGAAGAGTGATGAAGAAAAGAGAGAGAAGAAAGAGAGAGGAGGAACAGGGAGGAGGAAGAAAGAGTAAGAGGAGGGAGGAGGAAGAGAGAGGATAAGGAAAGAGGAGGAAGAGAGACGAGGAAGATAGAGGAAGAGGAGAGAGAAGGAAGAGAGAAGAGGAAGAGAGAGAAGGAAGAGAGAGGAAAAGGAGAGAGGAGGAAAAGAGAGGAGAAAGTGAGAGTTGGAAGAGAGAGGAGGAGAGACGTGGAAGAGAGATGAGGAAGAAAGAGGAAGAGCAGAGAGGAGGAAAAGAGAGGAGGAAGCGAGGAGGAAGAGTGAGGAAGAGGAGAGAGGAGGAGGAGAGAGTAGAAAAACAGAGGAGGAAGAGAGAGGAAGAGGACAGAAGAAGAAGAGAGAGGAGGTAGAGAGGAGGAAGAGAGAGGAAGAGGAGAGCGGATGAAGAGAGAGGAGGAAGAGGGAGGAAGAGGAGAAAGGAGGAAGAGAGAGGAGGAAGAGAGAGGAGTAAGAGAGCGGAGAAAGAGAGACAAGGAAGAGAGAAGAAAAAGTCAGAGAAAGAAAAGAGAGGAAGAAGTGAGAGTAGGACGAGAGAGAGGAGCAAATAGGAGGAAGAGAGATGAGGAAGAAAGAGGAAGAAGAGAGAGGAGGAAAAGAGGAGGAAGAGACAGGAGGAAGAGAGAGGAAAAGGAGGGAGGAAGAAAAGAGAGGAGGAAGAGAGAGGAGGAAGAGAGAGAAGGAGGAGAGAGGAGGAAGAGAGATGAAGAATAAAGAGGAAGAAGAGAGAAGAGGAAAAGAGAGGCGGAATAGAGATGAGGAAGAGAGAGGAAGAGGAGAGATTACGAGGAGAGAGGAGAAAAAGAGAGGAGGAAGAGAAAGGAAGAGGAGAGAGGAGGAAGAGAGAGGAGGAAGAGAGAGGAGGAAGAGAGAGGAGGAAGAGAGAGGAGGAAGAGAGAGGAGGAAGAGAGAGGAGGAAGAGAGAGGAAGAGGAGAGAGGATGAAGAGAGAGGAGAAAGAGAGAGGAAAAGGAGAGGCGAGGAAGAGAGAGGAGGAAAAGAGAGGAGGAAAAGAGAGGAAGAAGAGAGAGGAGGAAGAGAGAGGACGAAGAGAAAGGAACAGGAGAGAGGAGGAAAAGAGAGGAGGAAGAGAGAGGAAGAGGAGAGAGGAGGAAGAAAAGGAGGAAGAGAGAGGTGGAAGAGAGAGGAAAAGGAGAGAGGAGGTAGAGAGAGGAGGAAAAGAGAGGAGGAATAGAGAGGAGGAAGAGAGAGGAGGAAAAGAAGAGGAAAAGAGACAAATTGGTGAAAGGAGGAAGAGAGAGGAGGTAGAGAGAGGAGGAAGAGAGAGGAGGAAGAGAGAGGAGGAAGAGAGAGGAAGAGGAGAGAGGAGGAAGAGAGAGGAGGCAGAGAGAGGAGGAAGAGAGAGAAGGAAGAGACCGGAAGAGAAAAGAGGAGGAAGAGAGAGGATGAAGAGTGAGGAGGAAGAGAGAGTAGGAAGAGACAGGAGGAAAACAGAGGAGGAAGAGAGAGGAAGAGGAGAGAGGAGGAAGAGAGAGGAGGTAGAGAGAGGAGGAAGAGAGAGGAAGAGAAGAGATTAGGAGGAGAGAGGAGAAAAAGAGAGGAGGAAGAGATAGGAAGAGGAGAGAGGGGGAAGAGAGAGGAGGAAGAGAGAGGAACAGGAGAGAGGAGGAACAGAGAGGAAGAAGAGAGAGGAAGAGTAGACAGGTGGAAGAGAGAGGAGGAAGAGGGAGGAAGAGGAGAGAGAAGGTAGAGAGACGAGGAAAAGAGAGGAGGAAGAGAAAGGAGGAAGAGAGAGGAGGAAAAGAAGAGGAAAAGAGACAAAGTGGTGAAAGGAGGAAGAGAGAGGATGTAGAGAGAGGAGGAAGAGAGAGGAGGAAGAGAGAGGAAGAGGAGAGAGGAGGAAGAGAGAGGAGGCAGAGAGAGGAAGAAGAGAGAGGAGGAAGAGACCGGAAGAGAAAAGAGGAGGAAGAGAAAGGATGAAGAGTGAGGAGGAAGAGAAAGTAGGAAGAGAGAGGAGGAAAACAGAGGAGGAAGAGAGAGGAAGAGGAGAGATTAGGAGGAGAGAGGAGAAAAAGAGAGGAGGAAGAGAAAGGAAGAGGAGAGAGGAGGAAGAGAGAGGAGGAAGAGAGAGGAACAGGAGAGAGGAGGAAAACAGAGGAAGAAGAGAGAGGAAGAGTAGACAGGAGGAAGAGAGAGGAGGAAGAGGGAGGAAGAGGAGAGAGGAGTTAGAGAGAGGAGGAAAAGAGAGGAGGAAGAGAGAGGAGGAAGAGAGAGGAGGAAAGCAGGAGGAAAAGAGACAAAATGGAGAAAGGAGGAAGAGAGAGGAGGTAGAGAGAGGAGGAAGAGAGAGGAAGAGGAGAGAGGAGGAGGAGAGAGGAGGAAAAGAGACAAGGACAGAGAGGAGTAAAAGAGAGGAAGAGGAGAGAGGAAGAAGAGAGAGTAGGAGGAGAGAGGAGGAAAAGAGAGGAGGAAGAGAGAGGAGGAAGAGAGAGGAGGAAGAGAGAGGAAGAGGAGAGAGGATGAAGAGAGAGGAGGAAGAGAGAGGAAAAGGAGAGGGGAGGAAGAGAGAGGAGGAAAAGAGAGGAGGAAGAGAGAGGAAGAGGAGAGAGGAGGAAGAGAGAGGAGGAAGAGAGAGGAAGAGCAGAGAGGAGGTAGAGAGAGGAGGAAAAGAGAGGAGGAAGAGAGAGAAGGAAGACAGAGAAGGAAAAGAAGTGGAAAAGAGACAAGTGGTGAAAGGAGGAAGAGAGAGGAGGTAGAGAGAGGAAGAATAGAGAGGAAGAGGATACAGGTGGAGCAGAGAGGAGGAAAAGAGAGGAGGAAGATAGAGGATTGAGAGAGAGGAAGAGGAGAGAGAAAGTGTAGAGAAAAGGAAGAGAGAGGAGGTAGAGTGAGGAGGAAGAGAGAGGAGGAAGAGAGAGGAAGAAGAGAGAGGAAGAAGAGAGAGAAGGAAGAGTGAGGAGGAAGAGAGAGAAGAACAGAGAAGAGGAAGAGAGACAAGGAAGAAAGAGGAAGAGGAGAGAGGAGAAAAAGAGAGGAGGAAGAGAGAGGTGGAAGAGTGATGAATAGGGGAGAGGAGGAAGAGAGAGGAGGAAGAGAGAGGAAAAAGAGAGAGGAGGAAGAGAGAGGAAGAGGAGAGAGGAGGAAGAGAGAGGAGGTAGAGAGAGGAGGAAGAGAGAGGAAGAGGAGAGAGGAGGAGGAGAGAGGAGGAATACAGAGGAAGAGGAGAGAGGAGGTAGAGAGAGGAGGAAGAGAGAAGAGGAAGAGATAGTAGGAAGAGAGAGGAGGAAGACAGAGGAGGAAGAGAGAGGAGGAAGAGAGAGGAGGAAGAGAGAGGAGGAAGAGAGAGGAGGAAGAGAGAGGAGGAAGAGAGAACAAAGGACAGAGAAGGAAAAGAGAGGGGGAAGAGAGAGTAGGAAGAGAGAGGAAGAGTAGAGAGGAGGAGGAGAGTGTAGGAAAAGAGAGGAGGAAGAGAGAGGAAGAGGAGTGAGGAGGAAGAGAGAGGAGGTAGAGAGAGGAGGAAGAGAGAGGAATAGGAGAGAGGAGGAGGAGAGAGGAGGAAAAGAGACAAGGACAGAGAGGAGAAAAAGAGAGGAAGAGGAGAGAGGAAGAAGAGGAGTAGGAGGAGAGAGGAGGAAAAGAGAGGAGGAAGAGAGAGGAGGAAGAGAGAGGAAGAGCAGAGAGGAGGTAGAGAGAGGAGGAAAAGAGAGGAGGAAGAGAGAGAAGGAAGACAGAGGAGGAAAAGAAGAGGAAAAGAGACAAGTGGTGAAAGGAGGAAGAGAGTGGAGGTAGAGAGAGGAAGAATAGAGAGGAAGAGGATACAGGTGGAGCAGAGAGGAGGAAAAGAGAGGAGGAAGATAGAGGATTGAGAGAGAGGAAGAGGAGAGAGAAAGTGTAGAGAAAAGGAAGAGAGAGGAGGTAGAGTGAGGAGGAAGACAGAGGAGGAAGAGAGAGGAAGAAGAGAGAGGAGGAAGAGAGAGGAGGAAGAGAGAGGAGGAAGAGTGAGGAGGAAGAGAGAGAAGAACAGAGAAGAGGAAGAGAGAAAAGGAAGAAAGAGGAAGAGGAGAGAGGAGAAAAAGAGAGGAGGATGAGAGAGGTGGAAGAGTGATGAATAGGGGAGAGGAGGAAGAGAGAGGAGGAAGAGAGAGGAAAAAGAGAGAGGAGGAAGAGAGAGGAAGAGGAGAGAGGAGGAGGAGAGAGGAGGAAAAGAGAGGAGAAAGAGAGAGGAGGAAGAGTGATGAAGAGGGGAGAGGAGGAAGAGAGAGGAGGAAGAGAGAGGAAAAGGAGAGAGGAGGAAGAGAGAGGAAGAGGAGAGAGGAGGATGAGAGAGGAGGAAAAGAGAGGACGAAGAGAGAAGAAGAGGAGAGAGGAGGAAGAGAGAGGAGGAAGAGAGAGGAGGAAGAGTGAGGATGAAGAGAGAGAAAAAGTAGAGAGGAGGAAAAGAGAGGAGGAAAAGAGACAAAGAGGAGAAAGGAGGAAGAGGGAGGAGGTAGACAGAGGAGGAAGAGAGAAACGGAAGAGAGAAGAGGAAGAGAGAGGAGGAATAGAGAGGAAGAGGAGAGAGGAGGAAGAGAGAGAAGGTAGAGTGAGGAGGATAGAGAGGAAGAGGAGAGACGAGGATGAGAGAGGAGGGAAAGAGAGGAGGAAGAGAGAGAAGGAAGAGAGAGGAGGAAGAGAGAGGAAGAGGAGAGAGGAGGAAGAGAGAGGAGGTAGAGAGAGGAGGAAGAGAGAGGAAGAGGAGAGAGGAGGAGGAGAGAGGAGGAATACAGAGGAAGAGGAGAGAGGATGTAGAGAGAGGAGGAAGAGAGAGGAGGAAGAGATAGTAGGAAGAGAGAGGAGGAAGACAGAGGAGGAAGAGAGAGGAAGAGGAGACAGGAGGATGAGAGAGTAGGAAAAGAGAGGAGGAAGAGAGGAGAGAGGAGAGATTTGGAAGAGAGAGGAGAAAGAGACAGGAAGAGAAAAGAGGAGGAAGAGAGAGGAGGTAGAGAGAGGAGGAACAGAGAGTAAGAAGAGACAGGAGGAGGAGAGAGGAGAAAACGAGAGGAGGAAAAGAGAGGAGGTAGAGAGAGGAGAAAGAGAGAGGAGGAAGAGAGAGGAGGAAGAGACAGGAAGAGGAGAGCGGATGAATAGAGTGGAGGACGAGTGAGGAAGAGGAGAAAGGAGGAAGAGAGAGAAGGAAAAGAGAAGAGGAAGAGAGAGGAAGAGGAGAGAGGAGGAAGAGAGAGGAGGAAGAGAGAGGAGGAAGAGAGAGGAGGAAGAGAGAGGAGGAAGAGAGAGGAGGAAGAGAGAAGAAAGGACAGAGAAGGAAAAGAGAGGAGGAAGAGAGAGTAGGAAGAGAGAGGAAGAGTAGAGAGGAGGAGGAGAGTGTAGGAAAAGAGAGGAGGAAGAGAGAGGAAGAGGAGTGAGGAGGAAGAGAGAGGAGGTAGAGAGAGGAGGAAGAGAGAGGAAGAGGAGAGAGGAGGAGGAGAGTGTAGGAAAAGCGAGGAGGAAGAGAGGAGGAAGAGAAAGCATGAAGAGAGTGTAGGAAGAGAGAGGGGGAAGAGAAAGGAGGAAAATAGAGGAAGAGGAGAGAGGAGGAAGGGAGAGGAGGTAGAGAGAGGAGGAAGAGAGAGGAAGAGGAGAGAAGAGGAGGAGAGATTAGGAAAACAGAGGAGGAAGAGAGAGGAAGAGGAGTGAGGAAGAAGAGAGAGGAGGTAGAGAGAGGAGGAAGAGAGAGGAAGAGGAGCGAGGAGGAGGAGAGTGTAGGAAAAGAGAGGAGGAAGAGAGAGGAGGAAGAGAGAGGATGAAGAGAGCGTAGGAAGAGAGAGGAGGAAGAGAAAGGAGGAAAATAGAGGAAGAGGAGAGATGAGGAAGGGAGAGGAGGTAGAGAGAGGAGGAAGAGAGAGGAAAAGGAGAGAGGAGGAAAAGAGAGGAGGAAGATAGTAGGAAGAGAGAGGAGGAGGAGATAGCAGGAAGAAAGACGAAGAATAAAGAGGAAGAGGAGAGAGGAGGAAGAGGGAGGAGGAAGAGAGGGAAGGAAGAGAGAGGAGGAAGAGAGAGGAAAAGGAGAGAGGAGGAAAAGAGAGGAGGAAGAGAGAGGAAGAGGACAGATGAGGAATAGAGAGGAGGAAGCGAAGGGAAGAGGAGAGAGGAGGAGGAGAGAGGAGGAAAAGAGAGATGGAAGAGAGAGGAGGAAGAGAGAGGAGGAAAATAGGAGGAAAAGAGACAACGTGGAGAAATAGGGAAGAGAGAGGATGTAGAGAGAGGAGGAAGAGAGAGGAAGAAGAGAGAGGAATAGGAGAGAGGAGGAAGAGAGAGGAGGAAGAGAGAGGTAGAGGAGAGAGGAGGAAGAGAGAGGAGGCAGAGAGAGGAGGAAGAGACAGGAAGAGAAAAGAGGAAAAAAAGAGAAGAGGAAAAGAGAGGAGGAAGACAGAGGTGGAAGGAGAAGAGGAAGAGAATGTAGAAAGAGAGAGGAGGAAGAGAGAGGACGAAGAGAGAGGAAGAGGAGAGAGGAGGAAGAGAGAGGATGTAGAGAGAGGAGCATGAGAGAGGAAGAGGAGAGAGGAGGAGAGAGGAAGAAAAGAGAGGAGGAAGACAGAGGAATTGGAGAGAGGATAAAGAGAGGAGGAAGAGAGATTAGGAAGAGAGAGGAGAAAGAGAGAGTAGGAAGAGATAGGAGGAAAACAGTGAAGGAAGAGAGAAGAGGTAGAGAGAGGAGGAACAGAGAGGAAGAGGAGAGAGGAAGAGGAGAGCGGAGGAAAATAGAGGAGGAAGAGAGGGGAGTAAGAGAGAGGAAGAGGAGAGAGGAGGAAGAGAGAGGAAGTAGAGAGAGGAGGAAGAGAGAGGAGGAAGAGACAGGAAGACAAAAGAGGAGGAAGAGAGAGGAAGAGGAGAGAGAAGGAGGAGAGAGGAGGAAAAGAGAGGAGTAAAAGAGAGGAGGAAGAGAGAGAAGGAAAAGACAGGAAGAAAAGAGAGGAAGAAGAGAGAGGAGAAAAGAGAGGAGGAAAAGAGAGGAGGAGGAGAATGGAGGAGGAGAGAGGAAGAGGAGAGAGGAGGAAAAGAGAGGAGGAAGAGAGATTAGGAAGAGAGAAGAGGAGGAGAGAGGAGGAAGAGAAACGAAGAATAAAGAGGAAGAGGAGAGAGGAGGAAAAGAGAGGAGGAAGAGACAGGAGGAAGAGAGAGGAAGAGGAGAGAGGAGGAGGAGAGATGAAGAAAAGAGAGGAGGAAGATAGAGAAAGAGGAGACAGGATAAAGAGAAGCGGAAGAGAGATTAGGAAGAGAGAGGAGTAAGAGAGAGGAGGAAGAGAGAAGAAGAGGAGACAGGAGGAGGAGAGAGGAGGTAGAGAGAGGAGGAAGAGAGAGGAAGAGGAGAGAGGAGGAAGAGAGAGGTGGTAGAGAAAGGAGGAAGAGAGAGGAGGAAGAGACAGGAAGAGAAATGAGGAGGAAGACAGAGGAGGTAGAGAGAAGAGGAAGAGAGCGGAAGAGGAGAGTGGAGGAGGAGAGAGGAGGAAAAGAGAGGAGGAAAAGAGAGGAGGAAGAGAGAGGAGGAAGAGAGAGGGGAAAAGAGAGAAGGAAAAGAGAGGAGGAAGACAGATGAAGAGGAGTGACGAGGAAGAGAGAGGAGGAAGAGAGAGTAGGAAGAGAGTGGAGGAAAAGACAGTAGGAAGAGAGAGGAGGAAGGAAAGGATGAAGAGAGAGGAAGAGGAGAGAGGACGAAGAGAGAGGAGGTAGAGAGAATAGGAAGAGAGAGGAGGAATAGACAGGAAGAGAAAAGAGGATGAAGAGAGAGAAGGTAGAGAAAGGCGAAAGAGAAAAGAAGGGGAGAGAGGAGAAGGAGAGAGGAGGAAAAGAGAGGAGGAAGAGAGAACAGGAAGTAAGAGTAAAAAGAGAGAGGAAGAAGAGAGAGGAGGAAGAGAGAGGAAGAGGAGAGAGGAGGAAGAGAGAGGAGTAAGAGAGAGGAGGAAGAGAGAGGAAGAGGAGAGAGGAGGAGGAGAGAGTAGGAAAACGGAGGAGGAAGAGAGAGGAAGAGGAGAGAGGAGGAAAAGAGAGGAGGAAAAGAGAGGAGGAAGAGAATGGAGGAGGAGAGAGGAAGAGGAGAGAGGAGGAAAAGAGAGGAGGAAGAGAGAGTAGGAAGAGAGGAAGAGGACAGAGGAGGAAGAGAGATGATGTAGAGAGAGGAAGAAGAGAGAGGAAGAGGAGAGAGGAGGTGGAGAGATGAAGAAAAGAAAGGAGGAAGAGAGAGTTATTGGAGAGCGGATAAAGAGAAGCGGAAGAGAGATTAGGAAGAGAGAGGAGTAAGAGAGAGTATGAAGAGAGAAGAAGAGGAGAGAGGAGGAGGAGAGAGGAGGTAGAGAGAGGAGGAAGAGAGAGGAAGAGGAGAGAGGAGGAGGAGAGAGTAGGAAAAGAGAGGAGGAAGAGAGAACAGGAAGAGACAGGAAGAGAAAAGAGGAGGAAGAGAGAGGAGGTAGAGAGAGGAGGAACAGAGTGTAAGAGGAGACAGGAGGAGGAGAGAGGAGGAAAAGAGAGGAGGAAAAGAGAGTAGGTAGAGAGAGGAGGAAGAGAGAGGAAGAAAATAGAGGAGGATGAGTGAGTAGGAAGACAGAGGAGGAGCAGAGAGGAGGAAGAGAGACGAGGAAAAAAGAGGAAGAGGAGAGAGGAGGAAAAGAGAGGAGGAGTGAGAGGAGGAATAGAGAGGAGGAGGAGAGAGGAAGAGGAGAGAGGAGGAAAAGTGAGGAGGAAGGGAGAGGAAGAGGAGAGAGGAGGAAGAGAAGTAAGGAAAAGAGAGGAGAAAGAGAGAGGAGAAAGAAAGACGAGGAAGAGAGAGGAAGAGGAGAGAGGATGAAGAGAGAGGAGGAAGAGTGAGGAAGAGGAGAAAGGAGGAAGAGAGAGGAGGAAAAGACAGGAGGAAGAGAGAGGAAGAGGAGAGAGGAGAGAGGAGAGAGGAGGATGATAGAGGAGGAAGAGAGAAGAAAAGGACAGAGAAGGAAAAGAGAGGACGAAGAGAGAGTAGGAAGAGAGAGAGGAGCAGAGAGGAGGAAGAGAGACGAGGAAGAAAGAGGAAGAGGAGAGAGGAGGAAAAGAGGAGGATGAGAGAGGAGAAAGAGAGAGGAAAAGGAGAGAGGAGGAAAAGAGAGGAGGAAGACAGAGTAGGAGGAGAGAGGAGGAGGAGAGAGGAGGAAGAGAGATGAAGAAAAAAAAGGAAGAAGAGAGAGGAGGAAAAGAGAGGAGGAAGAGAGAGGAGGAAGAGAGAGGAAGAGGAGAGATTAGGAGGAGAGAGTAGAAAAAGAGAGGAGGAAGAGAGAGGAAGAGGAGAGAGGAGGAAGAGAGAGGAGGAAGAGAGAGGAGGAAGAGTGAGGAAGAAGAGAGAGGAAGAGGAGAGAGGAGGAAGAGGGAGGAAGAAGAGAGAGGTAGATGAGAGAGGAGGAAGAGAGAGGAGGCAGAGAGAGGAGGAAGAGTGAGGAGGAAGAGACAGGAAGAGAAAAGAGGAGGAAGAGAGAGGATGAAGAGAGAGGAGGAAGAGAGAGTAGGAAGAGATAGGAGGAAAACAGAGGAGGAAGAGAGAGGAAGAGGATAGAGGAGGAAGAGAGAGGAGGTAGACAGAGGAGGAACAGAGAGAAAGAGGAGAGAGGAGGAGGAGAGAGGAGGAAAAGAGAGGAGAAAGAGAGAGGAGTAAGGGAGAGGAAGAGGAGAGAGGAAGAGGAGAGAGAAGGAGGAGAGAGGAGGAAAAGAGAGGAGGAAGAAGAGGAGGAAGAGAGAGGAGGAAGAGAGAGGAAGAGGAGAGAGGAGGAAAAGAGAGGAGGTAGAGAGAAGAGGAAGAGAGAGAAGGAAGAGACAGGAAGAGAAAAGAGGAGGAAGAGAGGGACGTGTAGAGAGTAGTAACAGAGAGAAAGAGGAGAGAGGAGGAGGAGAAAGGAGGAAAACAGAGAAGTAAAAGAGAGGAGGAGGAGAGAGGAGGAAAAGAGAGGAGGATGAGAGAGGATGAAGAGAGAAGAGGAAGAGAGAGGAAGAGGAGAGAGGAGGAGGAGAGAGGAGGAAGAGAGAGGAAGACAAGAGAGAAGAAAGAGAGAGGAGGTAGAGAAAGGAGGAAGAGAGAGGAGGAAGAGACAGGAAGAGAAATGAGGAGGAAGACAGAGGAGGTAGATAGAAGAGGAATAGAGAAGAAGAGGAGAGTGGAGGAGGAGAGGAGGAAAAGAGAGGAGGAAAAGAGAGGAGGAAGAGAGAGGAGGAAGAGCGAGGAGGAAAGAGAGAAGGAAAAAGAGAGGAGGAAGAGAGATGAAGAGGAGTGACGAGGAAGAGAGAGGAGGAAGAGAGAGTAGGAAGAGAGAGGAGGAAAACAGAGGAGGAACAGAGAGGAAGAGGAGAGAAGAAGAAGAGAGAGGAGGTAGACAGAGGAGGAACAGAGAGAAAGAGGAGAGAGGAGGAGGAGAGAGGAGGAAAAGAGAGGAGGAAGAGAGAGGAGTAAGGGAGAGGAAGAGGAGAGAGGAAGAGGAGAGAGGAGGAGAAGAGAGGAAGAAAAGAGAGGAGGAAGAAGAGGAGGAAGAGAGAGGAGGAAGAGAGAGGAAGAGGAGAGTGGAGGAAGAGAGAGGAGGTAGAGAGAGGAGGAAGAGAGAGAAGGAAGAGACAGGAAGAGAAAAGAGGAGGAAGAGAGAGGACGTGTAGAGAGTAGTAACAGAGCGGAAGAGGAGAGAGGAGGAGGAGAGAGGAGGAAAACAGAGAAGTAAAAGAGAGGAGGAGGAGAGAGGAGGAAAAGAGAGGAGGATGAGAGAGGAGGAAGAGAGAAGAGGAAGAGAGAGGAAGAGGAGAGAGGAGGAGGAGAGAGGTGGAAGAGAGAGGAAGACAAGAGAGGAGGAAGAGAGAGGAGGTAGAGAAAGGAGGAAGAGAGAGGAGGAAGAGACAGGAAGAGAAATGAGGAGGAAGACAGAGGAGGTAGAGAGAAGAGGAAGAGAGAGGAAGAGAAGAGTGGAGGAGGAGAGAGGAGGAAAAGAGAAGAGGAAAAGAGAGGAGGAAGAGAGAGGAGGAAGAGAGAGGAGAAGAGAGAGAAGAAAAGAGAGAAGGAAAAGAGAGGAGGAAGAGAGATGAAGAGGAGTGACGAGGAAGAGAGAGGAGGAAGAGAGAGTAGGAAGAGAGAGGAGGAAGGAAAGGATGAAGAGAGAGGAAGAGGACAGAGGACGAAGAGAGAGGAGGTAGAGAGAAGAGGAAGCGAGAGGAGGAAGAGACAGGAAGAGAAAAGAGGATGAAGAGAGAGGAGGTAGAGAGAGGCGGAAGAGAAAAGAAGGGGAGAGAGGATAAGGAGAGAGGAGGAAAGAGAGGAGGAAGAGAGAACAGGAAGTAAGAGTAAAAAGAGAGAGGAAGAAGAGAGAGGAGAAAGAGAGAGGAAGAGGAGAGAGGAGGAAGAGAGAAGAGGTAGAGAGAGTAGGAAGAGAGAGGAAGAGGAAAGAGGAGGAGGAGAGACGAGGGAAAGAGAGGAGGAAGAGAGAGGAGGAAGAGAGAGAGGAAGAGAGAGCAAGAGGAGAGAGGAGGAAGAGAGAGGAGGTAAAGAGAGGAGAAAGAGAGAGTAGGAAGAGAGAGGAAGAAGGAAATGAGGAAGAGAGGGGAGTTAGGGAGAAGACGACGAGAGAGGAGGAAGAGACAGGAAGAGAAAACTGGAGGAAGAGAGAGGAGGAAGAGAGAAGAAGAGGAGAGAGGAGGAGGAGAGAGGAGGAACAGAGAGGAGGAAGAGAGAGGAGGAAGAGAGAGGAAGAGGAGAGAGAAGGAAGAGAGAGGAGGTAGAGAGACGAAGAGAGAGAAGGAAGAGACAAGAAGAGAAAAGAGGAGGAAGAGAGAGGACGTGTAGAGAGTAGTAACAGAGCGGAAGAGGAGAGAGGAGGAGGAGAGAGGAGGAAAACAGAGAAGTAAAAGAGAGGAGGAGCAGAGAGGAGGAAAAGAGAGGAGGATGAGAGAGGAGGAAGATAGAAGAGGAAGAGAGAGGAAGAGGAGAGAGGAGGAAGAGAGAGGAGGTAGAAAGAGGAGGAAGAGAGAGGAAGAGGAGAGAGGAGGAGGAGAGTTGAGGAAGAGAGAGGAAGACAAGAGAGGAGGAAGAGAGAGGAAGTAGAGAAAGGAGAAAGAGGAGGAAGAGACAGGAAGAGAAATGAGGAGGAAGACAGAGGAGGTAGAGAGAAGAGGAAGAGAGAGGAAGAGAAGAGTGGAGGAGGAGAGAGGAGGAAAAGAGAGGAGGAAAAGAGAGGAGGAAGAGAGAGGAGGAAGAGAGAGGAGGAAGAGAGAGAAGAAAAGAGTGAAGGAAAAGAGAGGCGGAAAAGAGATGAAGAGAAGTGACGAGGAAGAGAGAGGAGGAAGAGAGAGTAGGAAGAGAGAGGAGGAAGGAAAGGATGAAGAGAGAGGAAGAGGACAGAGGACAAAGAGAGAGGAGGTAGAGAGAAGAGGAAGGGAGAGGAGGAAGAGACAGGAAGAGAAAAGAGGATGAAGAGAGAGGAGGTAGAGAGAGGCGGAAGAGAAAAGAAGGGGAGAGATGAGAAGGAGAGAGGAGGAAAAGAGAGGAGGAAGAGAGAACAGGAAGTAAGAGTAAAAAGAGAGAGGAAGAAGAGAGAGGAGGAAGAGAGAGGAAGAGGAGAGAGGAGGAAGAGAGAAGAGGTAGAGAGAGTAGGAAGGAAAGGAGGAAGATAGAGGAGTTAGAGAGAAGAAGACGAGAGAGGAGGAAGAGAGAGTAGGAAGAGAGAGGAAGAGGAGAGAGGAGGAGGAGAGAGGAAGAAAAGAGAGGAGAAAGAGAGAGGAATTGGAGAGAGGAGGAAAAGACAGGAGGAACAGGGAGGAGGAAGAGAGGCGTAAGAGAGAAGAAGAGGAGAGAGGAGGAAGAGAGAGGAGGAAAGAGAGGAAAAGGAGAGAGCAGGAAGAGAGAGGTGGAAGAGAGAGGAGGAAGAGAGAGGAGGAAGAGAGAGGAGGAAGAGAGAGGAGGAAGAGACGGGAGGAAGAGAGAGGAAGAGGAGAGAGGAGGAAGAGAGATGATGTAGAGAAAGGAGGAAGAGAGAGAAAGAGGAGAGAGGAAGACGAGAGAGGAGGAAACGAGAGGAGGAAGAGGGAGGATGAAGAGAGAGGCGTAAGAGAGAGGAAGAGAAGAGAGGAGGAAGAGAGAGGAGGGAAGAGAGGAAGAGGAGAGAGGAAGAAGAGAGAGTTGGAAGAGTGAGGAAGACGAGACAGGAGGAAGAGAGAGGAGTAAGAGAGAGGAGGAAGAGAGAGGAAGAGGAGAGAGGAGGAGGACAGAGGAGGAAAAGAGAGGAGGAAGAGAGAGGACGAAAGGCATAAGAGAGAGGAAGAGGAGAGAGGAGGAAGAAGAGGAGGAAAGAGAGGAAAAGGAGAAAGCAGGAAGAGAGAGGTGGAAGAGAGAGGAGGAAGAGAGAGGAGGAAGAGAGAGGAAGAGGAGAGAGGAGGAGGAGAGAGGAGGAAAAGAGAGGAGAAAGAGAGAGAAAGAGGAGACAGGAGGAAGAGAGAAGAGGTAGAGAGAGGAGGAAGAGAGAGGAAAAGGAGAGAGGAGGAGGAGAGAGGAATAAAAGAGAGGAGGAAGAGAGAGGAATTGGAGAGAGGAGGAAAACAGAGGAGGAAGAGAGATTAGGAAGCGAAGAGGAAGAGAGAGGAGGAAGAGAGAGGAAGAGGAGAGAGGAAGACGAGAGAGGAAGAAACGAGAGGAGGAAGAGGGAGGATGAAGAGAGAGGCGTAAGAGAGAGGAAGAGAAGAGAGGAGGAAGAGAGAGGAGGGAAGAGAGGAAGAGGAGAGAGGAAGAAGAGAGAGTTGGAAGAGTGAGGAAGACGAGACAGGAAGAAGAGAGAGGAGTAAGAGAGAGGAGGAAGAGAGAGGAAGAGGAGAGAGGAGGAGGACAGAGGAGGAAAAGAGAGGAGGAAGAGAGAGGTAGAGGAGAGAGGAGGAGGAGAGAGGAGGAAAAGAGAGGAGGAAGATAGAGAAAGAGGAGACAGGAGGAAGAGAGAAGAGGTAGAGAGAGGAGGAAGAGAGAGGAAAAGGAGAGAGGAGGAGGAGAGAAGAGGAAAATAGAGGAGGAAGAGAGAGGTAGAGGAGAGAGGAGGAAGAGTGAGAAGGAAGAGAGAGGAGGAAGAGAGAGGAGGAAGAGAGAGGAGGAAGAGAGAGCAGGAAGAGAGAGCAGGAAGATAGTGGAAGAGGAGAGAGGAGGAAGAGGGAGGAGATAGAGAGAGGAGGAAGAGAGAGGAGGAGGAGAGAGGAGGAAAAGAGAGGAGGAAGAGAGAGGAAGGGAGAGAGGAGGAAGAGAGAGCAGGTAGAGAGAGGAGAAAGAGAAGTAGGAAGAGAGAGGAAGAAGGAAATGAGAAAGAGAGGAGAGTTAGAGAGAAGAAGACGAGAGAGGAGGAAGAGACAGGAAGAGAAAACAGGAGGAAGAGAGAGGAGGAAGAGAGAAGAAGAGGAGAGAGGAGGAGGAGAGAGGAGGAAGAGAGAGGAGGAAGAGAGAGGAGGAAGAGAGAGGAGGAAGAGAGAGGAGGAAGAGAGAGGAGGAAGAGAGAGAAAGAGGAGAGAGGAGGAAGAGAGATGATGTAGAGAAAGGAGAAAGAGAGAGAAAGAGGAGAGAGGAGGAGGAGAGAGGAATAAAAGAGAGGAGGAAGAGAGAGGAATTGGAGAGAGGAGGAAAACAGAGGAGGAAGAGAGATTAGGAAGCGAAGAGGAAGAGAGAGGAGGAAGAGAGAGGAAGAGGAGAGAGGAAGACGAGAGAGGAAGAAACGAGAGGAGGAAGAGGGAGGATGAAGAGAGAGGCGTAAGAGAGAGGAAGAGAAGAGAGGAGGAAGAGAGAGGAGGGAAGAGAGGAAGAGGAGAGAGGAAGAAGAGAGAGTTGGAAGAGTGAGGAAGACGAGACAGGAAGAAGAGAGAGGAGTAAGAGAGAGGAGGAAGAGAGAGGAAGAGGAGAGAGGAGGAGGACAGAGGAGGAAAAGAGAGGAGGAAGAGAGAGGTAGAGGAGAGAGGAGGAGGAGAGAGGAGGAAAAGAGAGGAGGAAGATAGAGAAAGAGGAGACAGGAGGAAGAGAGAAGAGGTAGAGAGAGGAGGAAGAGAGAGGAAAAGGAGAGAGGAGGAGGAGAGAAGAGGAAAATAGAGGAGGAAGAGAGAGGTAGAGGAGAGAGGAGGAAGAGTGAGAAGGAAGAGAGAGGAGGAAGAGAGAGGAGGAAGAGAGAGGAGGAAGAGAGAGCAGGAAGAGAGAGCAGGAAGATAGTGGAAGAGGAGAGAGGAGGAAGAGGGAGGAGATAGAGAGAGGAGGAAGAGAGAGGAGGAGGAGAGAGGAGGAAAAGAGAGGAGGAAGAGAGAGGAAGGGAGAGAGGAGGAAGAGAGAGCAGGTAGAGAGAGGAGAAAGAGAAGTAGGAAGAGAGAGGAAGAAGGAAATGAGGAAGAGAGGAGAGTTAGAGAGAAGAAGACGAGAGAGGAGGAAGAGACAGGAAGAGAAAACAGGAGGAAGAGAGAGGAGGAAGAGAGAAGAAGAGGAGAGAGGAGGAGGAGAGAGGAGGAAGAGAGAGGAGGAAGAGAGAGGAGGAAGAGAGAGGAGGAAGAGAGAGGAGGAAGAGAGAGGAGGAAGAGAGAGAAAGAGGAGAGAGGAGGAAGAGAGATGATGTAGAGAAAGGAGAAAGAGAGAGAAAGAGGAGAGAGGAGGAGGAGAGAGGAATAAAAGAGAGGAGGAAGAGAGAGGAATTGGAGAGAGGAGGAAAAGAGAGGAGGAAGAGAGATTAGGAAGAGAAGAGGAAGAGAGAGGAGGAAGAGAGAGGAGGAAGAGAGAGGATGAAGAGAGAGGCGTAAGAGAGAGGAAGAGAAGAGAGGAGGAAGAGAGAGGAGGGAAGAGAGGAATAGGAGAGAGGAAGAAGAGAGAGGTGGTAGAGTGAGGAAGACGAGACAGGAGGAAGAGAGAGGAGGAAGAGAGAGGAGGAAGAGAGAGGAGAAAGAGTGAGGAAGAGGAGAGAGGTGGAAGAAAGACGATGAAGAAAGAGAGGAAGAGAGGAGGAAAAGAGAGGAGGAAGAGAGTGGAGGAAGAGAGAGGACGAAGAGATATTAGGAAGAGAGAAGAAGAGGAGAGAAGAGGAGAAGAGAGGAGGAAAGGAGAGGAGGAAGAGAGAGGAGGAAGAGAGTGGATGAAGACAGAAGAAGAAAAGTGTGGAGGAGGAGAAAGGTGGAAAAGAGAGGAGGAAGAGAGAGGAAGAGGACAGAGAAGGAAGAGAGAGGAGGAAGAGAGAGGAGGAAGAGAGGGGAGGAAGAGAGAGGAAAATGAGAGAGGAGGAAAAGAGAGGAGGAAGAGAGTGCAGGAAGAGAGAGGGGGAGCAGAGAGGAGGAGAGAGAAGAGGAAGAAAGAGGAATAGGAAACAGGAGGAAAAGAGAGGAGAAAGAGAGCAGAGGAAGAGATAGGAAAAAGAGAGAGGAGGAAAAGAGAGGAGAAAGTGAGTGTAGGAATGAGAGAGGAGGAAGAGAGGGGAGGAAATGACAGGAGGAAGAGATAGGAAGAGGAGAGAGGAGGAAGAGAGGTGAGGAAGAGAGAGGAGGAAGAGAGATGAAGAGGAGAGAGGGGGAGGAGAGAGGAGGAAAAGAGAGGAGGAAGAGAGAGGAGGAAGAGGAGAGAGGAGGAAGAGAGAGGAAGATGAGAGAGGAGGAAGAGAGTCGATGAAGAAAGAGGAAGAGGAGAGCGGAGGAAAAGAGAGGAGGAAGAGAGAGGAGGAAGAGAGAGGAGGAAGAGAGAGGATGAAGAGAGAGGAGGAAGAGAGAGGAGGAAGAGAGAGGAAGAGGAGAGAGGAGGAAAAGAGAAGAGGAAGAGAGAGGAGGAAGAGAGAGGAGGAAGAGAGAGAAGGAAGAGAGAGGAGGAAGAGAGAGGAGGGGTAGAGAGGAGGAAGATAGAGGAGGAAGAGAGAGGAGGAAGAGAGAGGAGGAAGAGATAGGAGGAAGAGGAGGTGGAAGAGAAAGGAGGAAGAGGGAGGAGAAAGAGAGAGGAAGAGAAGAGAGGAGGAAGAGAGAGAAGGAAGAGAGAGGAGAAAGAGAGAGGAGGAAGAGAGAGGAGAAAGAGAGAGAACTGAGAGAGAGAATGAGGAGAGAGGAGGAAGAGAGAGGAGGTAGAGAGAGGAGGAACAGAGAGGAAGAGGAAAGAGAAGGAGGAGAGAGGAAGAAAAGAGAGGAGGAAGAGAGAGGAGGAAGAGTGAGGAAGAGGAGAGAGAATGAAAAGAGAGGAGGAAGAGAGAGGAAGAGGAGAGAGGAGGAAGAGAGTGGAGGAAGAGGAGGAAAATGAGAGAGGAGGAAAAGAGAGGAGGAAGAGAGATTAGGAAGAGAGAGGAGGAAGACAGAGGAAGAGGAGAGAGAAGGAAGATAGAGGTAGAAAAGTGTGGAGGAAGAGAGAAGAGGAAGAGTGAGTAAGAGGAGAGAGGAGGAGGAGAGAGGAGGAAATGAGAGGAGGAAGAGAGAGGAGGAAGAGAGACGAGGAAGAGAGAGGAAGAGTAGAGAAGAAGAAGAGAGAGGAGAAAAAGAGAGGAGGAAGAGAGAGGAAGAAGAGTGAGTAAGAGGAGAGGAGGAGGAGAGAGGAGGAAAAGATAGGAGAAAGAAAGAAGGATATAGGAGGAAGAGAGAGAAGGAAGAAACAAGAAGTGGAGAGAGGAGGAAAAGAGATGTTGAAGAGAGAGGAGGAACAGTGAGAAAGAGGAGAGAGGAGGAAGAGAGAGGAGGAAGAAAGAGGAGGAAGAGTGAGGAAGAGGAGAGAGGAGGAGGAGAGAGGAGGAAGAGAGAGGAGGAAGAGAGACGAGGAAGAGAGAGGAAGAGGAGAGAGGAGGAAGATAGAGGTGGAAAAGACAGGAGGAAGAGAGAGGAGGAAGAGTGAGTAAGAGGAGAGAGGAGGAGGAGAGAGGAGGAAAAGAGAGGAGGAAGAGATAATAAAAAGATAGACGAGGAAGACAGAAGAAGAGGAGAGAGGAGAAAGAGAGAGGAGGAAAAGAGAGGAGGAAGAGAGAGGAGGAAGAGAGAGGAAGAGGAGAAAGGAGTAAGAGAAAGGAGGAAGAGAGAGGATGAAGAGATAGGAGGAAGAGATAGGAAGAGGAGGGAGGAGGAAGAGAGAGGAGGAAAAGAGAGGAGGAAGAGAGAGGAGGAAGAGAGAGGAAGAGGAGAGAGGAGGACGAGAGACGAGGAAAAGAAAAGAGGAAGAGAAAGGAGGAAGAGAGACGAGGAAGAGAGAGGAGGAAGATTGAGGTGGAAGAGAGAAGAAGAAATGTGTGGAGGAGGAGAGAAGTGGAAAACAGAGTAGGAAGAGCGAGGAAGAGAAGAGAGGAGGAAGAGAGACTAGGAAGGGAGAGGAAAATGAGAGAGGATGAAAAGAGAGGTGAAAGAGAGAGCAGGAAGAGAGAGAGTGAGCAGAGAGGAGGAGAGAGAAGAGGAAGAAAAAGGAATAGGAAACAGGAGGAAAAGGAAGGAGAAAGAAACAGGAGGAAGAGATAGGAAAAAGAGAGAGGAGGAAAAGAGAAGAGGAATTGAGAGTAGGAAGAGAGAGGGGTAAGAGAGAGTAAGACGAGAGAGGAGGAGAGAGGATGAAAGAGAGGAGGAAGAGAGAGGAGGAAAAGAGACGAACAATACAGAGGAGGAAGAGAGAGGAGGAAGAGAGTGGAAGAGGAGAGAGGAGGAAGAGAGAGGAGGAAGAGAGAGGAAGAGGAGAGTGGAGGAAGAGAGAGGAAGAGGAGATAGGAGGAAGAGAGATGAGAAAGAGAGAGGAGGAAGAGAGAGGAAGAGGAGAGAGGGGAGGAGAGAGGAGGAAAAGAGAGGAGGAAGAGAGGGGAAGAGTAGAGAGGAGGAAGAGAGAGGAAGAGGAGATAGGAGGAAGAGAGATGAGAAAGAAAGAAGAGGAAGAGAGAGGAAGAGGAGAGAGGGGGAGGAGAGAGGAGGAAAAGAGTGGAGGAAGAGAGAGGAGGAAAAGGATAGAGGAGGAAGAGAGAGGAAGAGGAGAGAGGAGGAAGAGATAGGAGGAAGTGAGAGGAGTAAGAGAGAGGAAGAGGAGAGAGGAGGAAAAGTGAGGAAGAAGAAAGAGGAGGAAGAGTGAGGAAGAGGAGAGAGGAGGAAGAGAGAGGAGGTAGAGAGAGGAATAGGTGAGAGGAGGAAGAGAGACGAGGAAGAAAGAGGAAGAGGAGAGAGGAGGAAAAGAGAGGAGGAAGAGAGAGGAGGAAGAGAGAGGAGGAAGAAAGAGGAGGAAGAGTGAGGAAGAGGAAAGAGGAGGAGGAGAGAGGAGGAAAAGAGAGGAGGAAGAGTGAGGAGGAAGAGAGAGGAAGAGGAGAGTGGAGGAAGAGAGAGGAGTAAGAGAGAGGAGGATGAGAGAGGAAGAGGAGAGAGGAGGAAGAGAGGAGGATAAGAGAAGAGGAAGAGAAGGGAGGAAAAGAGAGTAGAAAGAGAGAGGAAGAGGAGATAGGAGGAAGAGAGATGAGAAAGAGAGAGGAGGAAGAAAGAGGAAGAGGAGAGAGGGGGAGGAGAGAGGAGGAAAGGAGAGGAGGAAGAGAGAGGAGGAAGAGGAGAGAGGAGGAAGAGAGAGGAAAATGAGAGAGGAGGAAGAGAGAGGAGGAAGAGAGAGGAGGAAGAGAGAGGAGGAGGAGAGAGGAGGAAGAGAGACGAGGAAGAGAGAGAGGAAGAGAGGAGGAAAGGAGAGGAGGAAGAGAGAGGAGGAAGAGAGAGGAAGAGGAGAGAGGAGGAAGAGAGAGGAGGAAGAGGGAGGAGGAAGAGAGAGGAAGACGACAGAGGAGGAAGAGAGACGATGAAGAAAGAGGAAGAGGAGAGCGGAGGAAAAGAGAGGAGGATGAGAGGGTGGAAGAGAGAGGACGAAGAGAGAGGAGGAAGAGAGAGGAAGAGGAGAGAGGACGAAAAGTGAGGAGGAAGAAAGAGGAGGAAGAGTGAGGAAGAGGAGAGAGGAGGAAGAGAGTGGAGGAAGAGAGAGGAAAATGAGAGAGGAGGAAAAGAGAGGAAAAGGAGAGAGGAGGAAAAGAGAGGAGGAAGAGAGATGAGGAAGAGGAAAGAGGAGGAAAACTGAGGAGGAGGAGAGAGGAGGAAAAGAAAGGAACAAGACAGAGGAGGAAGAGAGAGGAGTAAGAGAGACGAGGAAGAGAGAGGAAGAGGAGAGAGGATGAGGAGAGAGGAGGAAAAGAGAGGAGGAAGAGAGGCGAGGAAAAGAGAGGAGGAAGAAAGAGGAAGAGGAGAGCGGAGTAAAAGAGAGGAGGAAGAGAGAGGAGGAAGAGAGGAGGAAAAGAGAGGAGGAAGAGAGAGAGAGGACGAAGAGTGAGGAAGAGGAGAGAGGAGGAAGATAGAGGAGGTAGAGAGAGGAGGAAGAGAGAGGAGGAAGAATGAGGAAGAGGAGAGAGAAGGAAAAGTGAGGAGGAAGAAAGAGGAGGAAGAGTGAGGAAGAAGAGAGAGGAAGAAGAGAGAGGAGGAAGAGAGAGGAAGAGGAGAGAGGAGGAAGAGAGTGGAGGAGGAGTGAGGAAGAGAAGACAGGAGGAGGAGAGAGGAGGAAAAGAGAGGAGGAATAGAGAGGAAGAGGAGAGAGGAGGAACAGAGTGTATGTAGAGAGAGGAGGAAGAGAGAGGAAGAGGAGACAGGAGGAAGAGAGAGTAGGAAGAGAGAGGGAGAGGAGAGAGGGGGAGGAGAGAGGAGAAAGAGAGAGGAGTAAGAGAGAAGAGGAAGAGAGAGGAGGAAGAGAGAGGAGGAAAAGAGAGGAGGAAGAGAGAGGAAGAGGAGAGAGGAGGAAGAGAGAGGAAAATGAGAGAGAAGGAAGAGAGAGGAAAAGGAGAGAGGAGGAAAAGAGAGGAGGAAGAGAGAGGAGGAAGAGAGAGGACGAAGAGAGAGGAGGAAGAGAGAGGAAGAGGAGAGAGGAGGAGGAGAGAGGAGGAAAGTAGAGGAGGAAGAGAAAGGAGGAAGAGAGAGGTGGAAGAGAGAAGAAGAAAAGTGTGGAGGAGGAGAGAAGTGGAAAAAAGAGTAGGAAGAGAGAGGAAGAGGAGAGAGGAGGAAGTGAGAGTAGGAAGAGAGAGGAAAATGAGAGAGGATGAAAAGAGAGGAGGAAGAGAGAGCAGGAAGAGAGAGAGGGAGCAGAGAGGAGGAGAGAGAAGAGGAAGAAAGAGGAATAGGAAACAGGAGGAAAAGGAAGGAGAAAGAAAGCGGAGGAAGAGATAGGAAAAAGAGAGAGGAGGAAAAGAGAGGAGGAAGTGAGAGTAGGAGGAGAGAGGAGTAAGAGAGAGTAAGACGAGAGAGGAGGAGGAGAGAGGAGGAAAGGAGAGGAGGAGGAGAGAGGAGGAAAAGAGATGAACAAGACAGAGGAGGAAGAGAGAGGAGGAAGAGAGTGGAAGAGGAGAGAGGAGGAAGAGAGAGGAGGAAGAGAGAGGAAGAGGAGATAGGAGGAAGAGAGATGAGGAAGAGAGAGGAGGAAGAGAGAGGAAGAGGAGAGAGGGGGAGGAGAGAGGAGGAAAAGAGAGGAGGAAGAGAGAGGAAGAGGAGAGAGGAGGAAAAGTGAGGAGGAAGAAAGAGGAGGAAGAGTGAGGAAGAGGAGAGTGTAGGAAGAGAGAGGAGGTAGAGAGAGGAAGAGGTGAGAAGAGGAAGAGAGACGAGGAAGAAAGAGGAATAGGAGAGAGGAGGAAAAGAGAGGAGGAAGAGAGAGGAGGAAGAGAGAGGAGGAAGAAAGAGGAGGAAGAGTGAGGAAGAGGAGAGAGGAGGAAGAGAGAGGAGTAAGAGAGAGAAGGAAGAGAGAGGAAGAGGAGAGAGGAGGAAGAGAGGAGGATAAGAGAAGAGGAAGAGAGGGGAGGAAAAGAGAGGAGGAAGAGAGAGGAAGAGGAGATAGGAGGAAGAGAGATGAGAAAGAGAGAGGAGGAAGAAAGAGGAAGAGGAGAGAGGGGGAGGAGAGAGGAGGAAAAGAGAGGAGGAAAAGAGAGAAGGAAGAGGAGAGAGGAGGAGGAGAGAGGGGGAGGAGAGAGGAGGAAAAGAGAGGAGGTAGAGAGAGGAGGAAGAGAGAGGAAGAGGAGAGAGGAGGAAGAGGGTCGATGAAGAAAGAGGAAGAGGAGAGCGGAGGAAAAGAGAGGAGGAAGAGAGAGGAGGAAGAGAGAGGAGGAGGAGAGAGGAGGAAGAGAGAGGAGGAAGAAAGAGAGGAAGAGAGGAGGAAAGGAGAGGAGAAAGAGATAGGAGGAAGAGTGAGGAAGAGGAGAAAGGTGTAAGAGAGAGGAGAAAGACAGAGGAGGAAGAGAGAGAAAGAGGAGAGAGGAGGAAGAGAGAGGAGGTAGAGAGAGGAGGAACAGAGAGGAAAGGAGAGAGAAGGAGGAGAGAGGAGGAAAAGAGAGGAGGAAGAGAGAGGAGGAAGAGAGAGGAAGGGGAGAGAGGAGGAAAAGTGAGGAGGAAGAAATAGGAGGAAGTGTGAGGAAGAGGATTGAAGAGGAAGGGAGAGGAGGAAGAGAGAGGAAGAGGAGAGAGGAGGAAGAGAGTGGAGGAAGAGAGAGGAAAATGAGAGAGGAGGAAAAGAGAGGAAAAATGAGAGAGAGGGAAAAGAGAGGAGGAAGAGAGAGGAGGAAGAGGAGAGAGGAGGAAAAGAGAGGAGGAGGAGAGAGGAGGAAAAGAGAGGAAGAAGACAGAGGAGGAAAAGAGAGGAGGAAGAGAGAGGAGGAAGATGAGAGAGGAGGAAAAAAGAGGAGGAGGAGAGAGGAGGAAAAGAGAGGAACAAGACAGAGGAGGAAGAGAGAGGAGTAAGAGAGACGAGGGAGAGAGAGGAAGAGGAGAGAGGAGGAGGAGAGAGGAGGAAAAGAGAGGAGGAAGAGAGAGGAAGAGGAGAGAGGAGGAAGAGAGAGGAGGAAGAGAGAGGAAGAGGAGAGAGGGGGAGATGAGAGGAGGAAAAGAGAGTAGGAATAGAGAGGAAGAAGAGGAGAGTGGAGGAAGAGAGAGGAAAAAGAGAGAGGAGGAAGAGAGAGGAGGAAAAGTGAGGAGGAAGAGAGAGGAAGAGGAGAGAGGAGGAAGAGAGACGATGAAGAAAGAGGAAGAGGAGAGCGGAGGAAAAGAGAGGAGGATGAGTGTGGAGCAGTTTGCTAACAACTGGCTACGTGAGAAAGGGCACAGCACCGAGGAACTGCTGACAACGGCGACGTGATGGGAGAATACCGAAAAGTATCAAAGAAGAACAAAGAAGATGTGGAGCAGTTTGCTAACAACTGGCTACGTGAGAAAGGGCACAGCACCGAGGAACTGCTGACAACGGTGACGTGATGGGAGAATACCGAAAAGTATCAAAGAAGAACAAAGAACAGAAGCAGGACTATGTAGAAGGCCTTGCAGAAATCATAAAGGGAGAGATTGGTATTTAACCTTAGCAACCAATGTATCTAACCTTAGCAATTCATTATGAACCATCCTCCATAACTTTCCCAACTTTTTTGCTGTCTTATCATCATTCAATGTTAATTCCCATAACCTATCTCCAAATTTTTGCCATTCCGATAACTCATGAACTGTATGTGGATTAATAAAACAACCTTGCTCTACCCCATAAGCTAAAAGCCCCTGAAGATCCTTTTTTACATCTATTCCCTCAACCCGGCGTTGTGTCAGCCAGGATGCAAATAAATCATATGCTGCTTGCCTGTCCATACCTGAATTTTTCCGTTGCAGCCTTTCCAGGTCTCGGCAGCACGTATCAGCAGGGCTCACCTCTTATGACACCCTGGGCACGGGCCTTTTTAGTCGCCTTTCGCCGTCCTCGCTGCTTAAGGACCTGAACAACCTTCTCTGGTGTTTATCCTTTGTGGTGCCCTATACGTCCTTTGGCACGTATCACGTCGTTAGCAGATCACGTCCTTTGGCACGGATCACGTTGGGGTCACCACTTGTTGAAAGAACGCAGAGGGAGCCCAGCCATCATATAATGCACAAAGGCTCAACTTTATTAGTACTCACACTCCTTTTATATCCACAGTAATTAGTTCATACATATTGCAAAAAGCAAGCTCCTTATAGGTTGCTAAGGTTAGATACATTGATTGCTAAGGTTAAATACCAATCTCTCCCTTTATGATTTCTGCAAGGCCTTCTACATAGCCCTGCTTCTGTTCTTTGTTCTTCTTTGATACTTTTCGGTATTCTCCCATCACGTCGCCGTTGTCAGCAGTTCCTCGGTGCTATGCCCTTTCTCACGTAGCCAGTTGTTAGCAAACTGCTCCACAGATGAGAGGGAGGAAGAGAGGATGAGGAGAGAGGAAGAAGAGAGAGGAGGAAGAAAGAGAGGAAGAGAGGAGGAAAAGAGAGGAGGAAGAGAGTGGAGGAAGAGAGAGGATGAAGAGAGAGGAGGAAGAGAGAGGAAGAGGAGAGAGGAGGAGGAGAGAGGAGGAAAGGAGAGAAGGAAGAGAGAGGAGGAAGAGAGAGGAGGAAGAGAGAAGAAAAAAAGAGTGGAAGGAGAGAGGTGGAAAAGAGAGAAGGAAGAGAGAGGAAGAGGAGAGAGGAGGAAGAGAGAGGAGGAAGAGAGAGGAGGAAGAGAGAGCAACAAGACAGAGGAGGAAGAGAGAGGAGGAAGAGAGTTTTAGAGGAGAAACGAGGAAGAGAGAGGAGGAAGAGAGAGGAAGAGGAGAGTGGAGAAAGAGAGAGGAGTAAGAGAGAGGAGGAAGAGGGAGGAAGAGGAGAGAGCAGGAGGAGAGAGGAGGAAAAGACAGGAGGAAGAGAGAGGAGGAAGAGAGAGGAAGAGGAGAGAGGAGGAAAAGTGAGGAGGAAGAAAGAGGAGGAAGAGTGAGGAAGAGGAGAGAAGAGGAAGAGAGAGGAGGAAAAGAGAGGAAAAGGAGAGAGGAGGAAAAGAGAGGAGGAAGAGAGAGGAGGAAGAGGAGAGAGGAGGAAAAGAGAGGAGGAGGAGAAAGGACGAAAAGAGAGGAACAAGACAGAGGAGGAAAAGAGAGGAGGAAGAGAGAGGAGGAAGGGAGAGGAAGAGGAGAGAGGAGGAGGAGAGAGGAGGAAAAGAGAGGAGGAAGAGAGAGGAAGAGGAGAGAGGAGGAAGAGAGAGGAAGAGGAGAGAGGGGGAGATGAGAGGAGGAAAAGTGAGGAGGAATAGAGAGGAGGAAGAGGAGAGTAGAGGAAGAGAGGAAGAGGAGAGAGGAGGAAGAGAGAGGAGGAAGAGAGAGGAGGAAGAGAGAGGAGGAAGAGAGAGGAGAAAGAGAGACGATGAAGAAAGAGGAAGAGGAGAGCGGAGGAAAAGAGAGGAGGAAGAGAGGCAGAAAGAGAGAGGATGAGGAGAGAGGAGGAAGAGAGAGGAAGAGGAGAGAGGAGGAGGAGAGAGGAGGAAAGGAGAGGAGGAAGAGAGAGAAGGAAGAGAGAGGAAGAAGAGAGAAGACGAAAAGAGTGGAGGAGGAGAGAGGTGGAAAAGAGAGGAGGAAGAGAGGAGGAAGAGGAGAGAGGAGGAAGACAGAGGAGGAAGAGAGAGGAGGAAGAGAGAGCAACAAGACAGAGGAGGAAGAGAGAGGAGAAAGAGAGTGGAAGAGGAGAGAGGAGGAAGAGAGAGGAGGAAGAGAGAGGAAGGGAAGAGTGGAGGAAGAGAGGAGTAAGAGAGAGGAGGAAGAGGGAGGAAGAGGAGAGAGCAGGAGAAGAGAGGAAGAAACGAGAGGAGGAAGAGAGAGGAGGAAGAGAGAGGAAGAGGAGAGAGAAGGAAAAGTGAGGAGGAAGAAAGAGGAGGAAGAGTGAGTAAGAGAAGAGAAGAGTAAGAGAGAGGAGGAAGAGAGAGGAAGAGGAGAGAGGAGGAAAAGTGAGGAGGAAGAAAGAGGAGGAATAGTAAGAAAGAGGAGAGAGGAGTAAGAGAGAGGAGGTAGAGAGAGGAAGAGGTGAGAGGAGGAAGAGAGACTAGGAAGAAAGAGGAAGAGGAGAGAGGAGGAAAAGAGAGGAGGAAGAGAGAGGAGGAAGAGAGAGCAACAAGACAGAGGAGGAAGAGAGAGGAGAAACAGAGTGGAAGAGGAGAGAGGAGAAAGAGAGAGGAGGAAGAGAGAGGAAGGGAAGAGTGGAGGAAGAGAGGAGTAAGAGAGAGGAGGAAGAGGGAGGAAGAGGAGAGAGCAGGAGAAGAGAGGAAGAAACGAGAGGAGGAAGAGAGAGGAGGAAAAGAGAGGAAGAGGAGAGAGAAGGAAAAGTGTGGAGGAAGAAAGAGGAGGAAGAGTGAGTAAGAGAAGAGAAGAGTAAGAGAGAGGAGGAAGAGAGAGGAAGAGGAGAGAGGAGGAAAAGTGAGGAGGAAGAAAGAGGAGGAATAGTAAGAAAGAGGAGAGAGGAGTAAGAGAGAGGAGGTAGAGAGAGGAAGAGGTGAGAGGAGGAAGAGAGACTAGGAAGAAAGAAGAAGAGGAGAGAGGAGGAAAAGAGAGGAGGAAGAGAGAGGAGGAAGTGAGAGGAGGAAGAAAGAGGAGGAAGAGTGAGGAAGAGGAGAGAGGAGGAGGAGAGAGGAGGAAAAGAGAGGAGGAAGAGTGAGGAGGAAGAGAGAGGAAGAGGAGAGTAGAGGAAGAGAGAGGAGGAAGAGAAAGGAGGAAGAGAGAGGAAGAGGAGAGAGGAGGAAGAGAGTTGAAGAAGAAAGAGGAAGAGGAGAGCGGAGGAAAAGAGAGGAGGAAGAGAGAGGAGGAAGAGAGAGGAGGAGGAGAGAGGAGGAAGAGAGACGAGGAAGAAAGAGAGGAAGAGAGGAGGAAAGGAGAGGAGGAAGAGATAGGAGGAAGAGTGAGGAAGAGGACAAAGGTGTAAGAGAGAGGAGAAAGACAGAGAAGGAAGAGAGAGAAAAGGACAGAGGAGGAAGAGAGAGGAGGTAGAGAGAGGAGGAACAGAGAGGAAGAGGAGAGAGAAGGAGGAGAGAGGAGGAAAACAGAGGAGGAAGAGAGAGGAGGAAGAGAGAGGAAGAAGAAAGAGGAGGAAGAGTGAGGAAGAGTGAGGAAGAGGAGAAAGGAGAAGGAGAGAGGAGGAAAAGAGAAGCGGAAGAGTGAGGAGGAAGAGAGAGGAAGAGGAGAGTAGAGGAAGAGAGAGGAGGAAAGGAGAGAAGGAAGAGAGAGGAGGAAGAGAGAGGAGGAAGAGAGAAGAAAAAAAGAGTGGAAGGAGAGAGGTGGAAAAGAGAGAAGGAAGAGAGAGGAAGAGGAGAGAGGAGGAAGAGAGAGGAGGAAGAGAGAGGAGGAAGAGAGAGCAACAAGACAGAGAAGGAAGAGAGAGGAGGAAGAGAATTTTAGAGGAGAAACGAGGAAGAGAGAGGAGGAAGAGAGAGGAAGAGGAGAGTGGAGAAAGAGAGAGGAGTAAGAGAGAGGAGGAAGAGGGAGGAAGAGGAGAGAGCAGGAGGAGAGAGGAGGAAAAGAGAGGACGAAGAGAGAGGAGGAAGAGAGAGGAAGAGGAGAGAGGAGGAAAAGTGAGGAGGAAGAAAGAGGAGGAAGAGTGAGGAAGAGGAGAGAAGAGGAAGAGAGAGGAGGAAAAGAGAGGAAAAGGAGAGAGGAGGAAAAGAGAGGAGGAAGAGAGAGGAGGAAGAGGAGAGAGGAGGAAAAGAAAGGAGGAGGAGAAAGGAGGAAAAGAGAGGAACAAGACAGAGGAGGAAAAGAGAGGAGGAAGAGAGAGGAGGAAGGGAGAGGAAGAGGAGAGAGGAGGAGGAGAGAGGAGGAAAAGAGAGGAGGAAGAGAGAGGAAGAGGAGAGAGGAGGAAGAGAGAGGAAGAGGAGAGAGGGGGTGATGAGAGGAGGAAAAGTGAGGAGGAATAGAGAGGAGGAAGAGGAGAGTGGAGGAAGAGAGAGGAAGAGGAGAGAGGAGGAAGAGAGAGGAGGAAGAGAGAGGAGTAAGAGAGACGATGAAGAAAGAGGAAGAGGAGAGAGGAGGAAAAGAGAGGAGGATGAGAGGGAGGAAGAGAGAGGATGAGGAGAGAGGAGGAAGAGAGAGGAGGAAGAAAGAGAGGAAGAGAGGAGGAAAAGAGAGGAGGAAGACAGTGGAGGAAGAGAGAGGACGAAGAGAGAGGAGGAAGAGAGAGGAAGAAGAGAGAGGAGGAGGAGAGAGGAGGAAAGGAGAGGAGGAAGAGAGAGGAGGAAGAGAAGGAGGAAGAGAGAAGAAGAAAAGAGTGGAGAAGGAGAGAGGTGGAAAAGAGCGAAGGAAGAGAGAGGAAAAGGAGAGAGGAGGAAGAGAGAGGCGGAAGAGAGAGGAGGAAGAGAGAGGAGGAAGAGAGAGCAACAAGACAGAGGAGGAAGAGAGAGGAGGAAGAGAGTGGAAGAGGAGAGAGGAGGAAGAGAGAGGAGGAAGAGAGAGGAAGAGGAGAGTGGAGGAAGAGAGAGGAGTAAGAGAGAGGAGGAAGAGGGAGGAAGAGGAGAGAGCAGGAGGAGAGAGGAGGAAAAGAGAGGAGGAAGAGAGAGGAGGAAGAGAGAGGAAGAGGAGAGAGGAGGAAAAGTGAGGAGGAAGAGAGAGGAGGAAGAGAGAGGAGGAAGAAAGAGGAGGAAGAGTGAGGAAGAGGAGAAAGGAGGAGGAGAGAGGAGGAAAAGAGAGGCGGAAGAGTGAGGAGGAAGAGAGAGGAAGAGGAGAGTAGAGGAAGAGAGAGGACTAAGAGAGAGGAGGAAGAGAGAGGAAGAGGAGAGGGAAGGAAGAGAGGAGGATAAGAGAAGAGGAAGAGAGGGGAGGAAAAGAGAGGAGGAAGAGAGAGGAAGAGGAGATAGGAGGAAGAGAGATGAGAAAGAGAGAAGAGGAAGAAAGAGGAAGAGGAGAGAAGGGGAGGAGAGAGGAGGAAAAGAGAGGAGGAAGACAGAGAAGGAAGAGGAGAGAGGAGGAGGAGAGAGGGGGAGGAGAGAGGAGGAAAAGAGAGGAGGAAGAGAGAGGAGAAAGAGAGAGGAGAAAGAGGAGAGAGGAGGAAGAGAGAGGAAGAGGAGAGAGGAGGAAGAGAGAGGAGGAAGAGAGAGGAAGAGGAGAGAGGAGGAAAAGTGAGGAGGAAGAAAGAGGATGAAGAGTGAGGAAGAGGAGAGAGGAGGAAGAGAGTGGAGGAAGAGAAAGGAAAATGAGAGAGGAGGAAAAGAGAGGAAGAGGAGAGAGGAGGAAAAGAGAGGAGGAAGAGAGAGGAGGAAGAGGAGAGAGGAGGAAAAGAGAGGAGGAGGAGAGAGGAGGAAAAGAAAGGAACAAGACAGAGGAGGAAAAGAGAGGAGGAAGAGAGAGGAGGAAGAGGAGAGAGGAGGAAAAGAGTGGAGGAGGAGAGAGGAGGAAAAGAGAGGAACAAGACAGACGAGGAAGAGAGAGGAGGAAGAAGAGGAGGAAGAGAGAGGAAGAGGAGAGAGGAGGAGGAGAAAGGAGGAAGAGAGAGGAAGAGGAGAGAGGGGGAGGAGAGATGAGGAAGAGAGAGGAGGAAGAGAGAGGAAGAGGAGAGAGGAGGAAGAGAGTCGATGAAGACAGAGGAAGAGGAGAGCGGAGGAAAAGAGAGGAGGAAGAGAGAGGAGGAAGAGAGAGGAGGAGGAGAGAGGATGAAGAGGGACGAGGAAGAAAGAGAGGAAGAGAGGAGGAAAAGAGAGGAGGAAGAGAGAGGAGGAAGAGTGAGGAAGAGGAGAAAGGTGTAAGAGAGAGGAGAAAGAATGAGGACGCAGAGATAGAAAGAGGAGAAAGGAGGAAGAGAGAGGAGGTAGAGAGAGGAGGAACAGAGAGGAAGAGGAGAGAGAAGGAGTAGAGAGCAGGAAAGGACAGGAGGAAGAGAGAGGAGGAAGAGAGAGGAAGAGGAGAGAGGAGGAAAAGTGAGGAGGAAGAAAGAGGAGGAAGAGTGAGGAAGAGGAGAGAGGAGGAAGAGAGTGGAGGAAGAGAAAGGAAAATGAGAGAGGAGGGAAAGAGAGGAACAGGAGAGAGGAGGAAAAGAGAGGAGGAAGAGAGAGGAGGAAGAGGAGAGAGGAGGAAAATAGAGGAGGAGGAGAGAGGAGGAAAAGAAAGGAATAAGACAGAGCAGGAAAAGAGAGGAGGAAGAGAGAGGAGGAAGAGGAAAGAGGAGGAAAAGAGTGGAAGAGGAGAGAGGAGGAAAAGAGAGGAACAAGACAGAGGAGGAAGAGAGAGGAGGAAGAAGAGGAGGAAGAGAGAGGAAGAGGAGAGAGGAGGAGGAGAAAGGAGGAAGAGAGAGGAAGAGGAGAGAGGAATAGGAGAGAGGAGGAAAAGAGAGGAGGAAGAGAGAGGAAGACGAGAGAGGAGGAAGAGAGAGGAGGAGGAGAGAGGAGGAAAAGAAAGGAACAAGAGAGGAGGAAAAGAGAGGAGGAAGAAGAGGAGTATGAGAGAGGAAGAGGAGAGAGGAGGAGGAGAAAGGAGGAAGAGAGAGGAAGAGGAGAGAGGGGGAGGAGAGATGAGGAAGGGAGAGGAGGAAGAGAGAGGAAGAGGAGAGAGGAGGAAGAGAGTCGATGAAGACAGAGGAAGAGGAGAGCGGAGGAAAAGACAGGAGGAAGAGAGAGGAGGAAGAGAGAGGAGGAGGAGAGAGGATGAAGAGGGACGAGGAAGAAAGAGAGGAAGAGAGGAGGAAAAGAAAGGAGGAAGAGATAGGAGGAAGAGTGAGGAAGAGGAGAAAGGTGTAAGAGAGAGGAGAAAGAATGAGGAGGCAGAGATAGAAAGAGGAGAGAGGAGGAAGAGAGAGGAGGTAGAGAGAGGAGGAACAGAGAGGAAGAGGAGAGAGAAGGAGTAGAGAGGAGGAAAAGAGAGGAGGAAGAGAGAGGAGGAAGAGGAGAGAGGAGGAAGAGAGAGGAAGAGGAGAGAGGAGGAAGAGAGAGGAGGAAGAGAGAGGAGGAAGAGAGAGGAAGAGGAGAGAGGAGGAAGAGAGTCGATGAAGAAAGAGGAAGAGGAGAGCGGAGGAAAAGAGAGGAGGAAGAGAGAGGAGGAAGAGACAGGAGTAGGAGAGAGCAGGAAAAGAGAGGAACAAGACAGAGGCGGAAAAGAGAGGAGGAAAAGAGAGGAAGAGGAGAAAGGTTTAAGAGAGAAAAGAAATAGAGAGGAGGAAGAGAGAGGAAGAGGAGAGAGGAGGAAGAGAGAGGAGGAAGAGAGAGGAGGAAGAGAGACAAGATGAGAGAGGAGGAAAGGAGAGGAGGAAAAGAGAGGAGGAAGAGAGAGGAACAGGAGAGAGTAGGAAGAGAGAGGAGGAAGAGAGAGGAGGAAAAGAGAGGAGGAAGAGAGAGGAAGAGGAGAGAGGAGGAAGAGAGAGGAGGAAGAGAGAGGAGGAAGAGAGACAAGATGAGAGAGGAGGAAAGGAGAGGAGGAAAAGAGAGGAGGAAGAGAGAGGAAGACGAGAGAGAAGGAAGAGAGTGGAGAAAGAGAGACGACGAAGAGTGTGCAGGAAGAAAGTGGAAGAAGAAAGAGGATGAAGAGAGAGGAAGAAGAGAGAGGAGGAAGAGATTGGAAGAAGAGAGAGGACGAAGAGAGAGGAAGAAGAGAGAGGAAAATGAGAGAGGAGGAAGAGAGAGGAAAAGGAGAGATTAGGAAAAGAGAGAAGGAAGAGAGAGGAGGGAGAGAGAGGACGAAGAGAGAGGAGGAAGAGAGAGGAAGAGGAGAGAGGAGGAAGAGAGAGCAGGAAAGGAGAGAAGGAGGAGAGTGGAGGAAAAGAGGAAATAGACAGAGGAGGAAAAGAGAGGAGGAAGAGAGTGGAAGAGGAAGGAGGAGTAACAGAGAGGAGGAAGAGAGAGGAAGAGGAGAGAGGAGGAAGAGAGATGAGGAAGAGAAAAGAGGAAGAGAGAGGAAGAGGAGAGAGGGGGAGGAGAGAGGAGGAAAAGAGAAGAGGAAGAGAGAGGAGGAAGAGGAGAGAGGAGGAAGAGAGAGGAAGAGGAGAGAGGATGAAGAGAGAGGAGGAAGAGAGAGGAGGAAGAGACAGCAAGAGGAGAGAGGAGGAAGAGAGTCGATGAAGAAAGAGGAAGAGGAGAGCGGAGGAAAAGAAAGGAGGAAGACAGAGGAGGAAGAGAGAGGAGAAGGAGAGAGGAGGAAGAGAGACGAGGAAGAAAGAGAGGAAGAGAGGAGGAGAAGAGAGGAGGAAGAGATAGGAGGAAGAGTGAGGAAGAGGAGAAAGGTGTAAGAGAGAGGAGAAAGACAGAGGAGGAAGAGAGAGAAAGAGGAGAGAAGAGGAAGAGAGAGGAGGAAGAGAAAGGAAGAGGAGAGAGGAGGAAGAGAGGAGGAATAGAGAGGAGGTAGAGAGAGGAGGAAGAGAGAGGAGAAAGAGAGAGGAAGAGGAGACAGGAAGAAGAGAGAGGAGGAAGAGAGAGGGATAGGAGAGAGGAGGAAGAGAGAGCAGGAAAGGAGAGGAGGAAGAGAGAAGAGAAAGAGAGAGGAGGAAGAGAGAAGAAGAAAAGAGTGGAGGAGGAGAGAGGTATAAAAGAGAGGAGGAAGAGAGAGGAAGAGGAGAGAGGAAGAGGAGAGAGGAGGAAGAGAGAGGAGGAAGAGAGAGCAAAAATACAGAGGTGGAAGAGAGAGAAGGAAGAGAATGGAAGAGGAGAAAGGAGGAAGAGAGAGGAAGAGGAGACTGGAGGAAGAGAGAGGAGGAAGAGAGAGGAGGAAGAGAGAGGAGGAAGAGAGAGGAAGAGGAGATAGGAGGAGGAGAGAGGAGAAAAAGAGAGGAGGAAGAGAGGGGAGGAAAAGAGAGTAGGAAGAGAGAGGAATAGGAGAGAGGAGGAAGAGAGTTGAGGAAGAGAGAGGAGGAAGAGAGAGAAAGAGGAGAGAGGGGGAGGAGAGAGGAGGAAAAGACAGGAGGAAAAGACTGGAGGAAAAGAGAGGACGAAGAGGAGAGAGGAGGAAGAGAGAGGAAGAGGAGAGAGGAGAAAGAGAGTGGAGGAAGAGAGAGGAATAGGACAGAGGAGGAAGAGAGACGATTAAGAAAGAGGAAGAGGAGAGTGGAGGAAAAGAGTGGAGGAAGAGAGAGGAGGAAGAGAGAGGAGGAGGAGAGAGGAGGAAGAGAGGAGGAAAAGAGAGGAGGAAGAGAGAGGAGGAAGAGAGAGGAGGAGGAGACAGGAGGAAGAGAGAGGAAGACGAGAGAGGAGGAGGAGAGAGGAGGAGGAGAGAGGAGGAAAAGAGATGAACAAGACAGAGGAGGAAGTGAGAGGAGGAAGAGAGTGAAAGAGGAGGGAGGAGGAAGAGAGAGGAGGAAGAGAAAGGAGGAGGAGAGAGGAGGAAGAGAGAGGAGGAAGAGAGAGGGAGAGGAGAGAGAAGGAAAACAGAGTAGGAAGAGAGGAGGAAGAGAGAGGACGAAGAGAGAGGAGGAAGAGAGAGGAAGAGGAGAGAGGAGGAGGAGAGAGCAGGAAAGGAGAGGAGGAGGAGAGTGGAGGAAAAGAGTAACAAAACAGAGGAGGAATAGAGAGGTGGAAGAGAGTGGAAGAGGAGAGAGGAGGAAGAGAGAGGAGGAAGAGAGAAGAAGAGGAAACTGGAGGAAGAGAGAGGAGTAACAGAGAGGAGGAAAAGAGAGGAAGAGGAGAGAGGAAGAGGAGAGAGGAGGAAAAGAGATGAGGAAGACAGAGGAGGAAGAGAGAGGAAGAAGATAGAGGAAGAGGAGAGAGGAGGAGGAGAAAGGAGAAAAAGAGAGGAGGAAGAGAGAGGAGGAAGAGGAGAGTGGAGGAAGAGAGAGGAAGAGGAGAGAGGAGGAAGAGAGAGGAGGAAGAGAGAGGATGAAGAGAGAGGAAGAGGAGAGAGGAGGAAGAGAGACGATGAAGAGAGAGGAAGAGGAGAGCGGAGGAAAAGAGAGGAGGACGAGAGGGAGGAAGAGAGAGGATGAGGAGAGAGGAGGAAGAGAGAGGAAGAGGAGAGATGAGGAGGAGAGAGGAGGAAAGGAGAGGAGGAAGAAAGAGGAGGAGGAGAGAGGAGGAAGAGTGAGGAAGAGTAGAGAGGAGGAACAGAGAGGAGGTAGACAGAGGAGGAAGAGAGAGGAGGAAGAGAGAGGAAGAGGAGACAGGAAGAAGAGAGAGGAGGAAGAGAGAGTGAGAGGAGAGAGGAGGAGGAGAGAGGAGAAAGATAGAGGAGTAAGAGAGAAGAGAAAGAGAGAGGAGGAAGAGAGAGGAGGAAAAGAGAGGAGGAAGAGAGAGAAAGAGGAGAGAGGAGGAAGAGAGAGGAAAAGGAGAGAGGAAGAAAAGATAGGAAGAATAGAGAGGAGGAAGAGAGACGCGGAAGACAAAGGAAGAGAAGAGAGGAGGAAGATAGTGGAGGAAAACAGGAGGAAGAGAGAGGAGGAAGAGGAGAGAGGAGGAAGAGAGAGCAGGAAAAGAGAGGAGGGAGAGAGTGGAGGAAGAGAGAGGAAGAGGAGAGAGGAGGAAAACAGAGAAAGAAGAGAGAGGAGGAAGAGAGAGAGGAAGAGAGGAGTAAAAGAGAGGAGGAATAGAGAGGACGAAGAGTGAGGAAGAGGAGAAAGGAGGAAGAGAGTGGAGGAAGAGAGAGGAAAATGAGAGAGGAGGAAAAGAGAGGAAAAGGAGAGAGGAGGAAAAGAGAGGAGGAAGAGTGAGGAAGAGAAGAGAGGAGGAGGAGAGAGGGGGAGGAGAGAGGAGGAAAAGAGAGGAAGAAGAGAGAGGAAGAGGAGAGAGGAGGAACAGAGAGGAGGTAGAGAGAGGAGGAAGAGACAGGAGGAAGAGAGAGGAGGGAGAGAGAGGAAGAGGAGACAGGAGGAAGAGAGAGGAGGAAGAGAGAGGGAGAGGAGAAAGGGGGAGGAAAGAGGAGAAAGAGAGAGGAGTATGAGAGAAGAGGAAGAGAGAGCAGGAACAGAGAGGAGGAAAAGAGAGGAGGAAGAGAGAGGAAGAGGAGAGAGGAGGTAGAGAGAGGAAAATGAGAGATAAGGAAGAGAGAGGAAAAGGAGAGAGGAGGAAAAGAGAAGAGGAAGAGAGAGGAGGAAGAGAGAGGACGAAGAGAGAGGAGGAAGAGAGAGGAAGAGGAGAGAGGAAGGAGAGAGCAGGAAAGGAGAGGAGGAGGAGAGTGGAGGAAAAGAGAGGAACAAGACAGAGGAGGAAGAGAGAGGAGGAAGAGAGTGGAAGAGGAGAGAGGAGGAAGAGAGAGGAGGAAGAGAGACGAAGAGGAGAGAGGAGGAAGAAAGAGGAGGAAGAGAGAGGGAGAGGAGAGAGAAGGAGGAGGAGAGAGGAGAAAGAGAGAGGAGGAAGAGAGAAGAGGAAGAGAGAGGAGGAAGAGAGAGGAGGAAAAGAGAGGAGGAAGAGAGAGGAAGAGGAGAGAGGAGGAACAGAGAGGAGGCAGAGAGTGGAAAATGAGAGAGGAGGAAGAGAGAGGAAATGGAGAGATTAGGAAAAGAGAGGAGGAAGAGAGAGGACGAAGAGCGAGGAGGAAGAGCGAGGAGGATAAGAGAGGAGGAGTAAAATGGAGAAAAAGGGATGAGGAAAAGAGAGGATAAAGAGAGAGGAGGAAGAGAGAGGAAGCAAAGAGAGGAGGAAGACAGAGAAAGAGAAGAGAGGAGGAAGAGAGACGAGGTAGAGAGAGGAGGAAGAGAGAGGAAGATTAGAGAGGAGGAGGAGAGGGTAGGAAAAGAGAGGAGGAAGAGAGAGGAGGAAGAGAGAGGAGGAAAAGAGAGGAAGAAGAGAGAGGAGGAAGAGAGACGAGGAAGACAAAGGAAGAGGAGAGAGGAGGAAGATAGTGGAGGAATAGAGGAGGAAGAGGAGAGAGGAGGAAGAGAGAGGAGGAAAAGAGAGGAGGTAGAGAGTGGAAGAGGAGATAGGAGGAAGAGAGAGGAGGAAGAGAAGGAGGTAGAGAGAGGAGGAAGAGAGAGGAAGAGGAGAGAGGAGTAAAAGAGAGGAGGAAGAGAGAGGAGGAAGAGAGAGGAGGAGGAGAGAGGAGGAAGAGAGACGAGGAAGAGAGAGGAAAATGTCAGAGGAGGAAAAGAGAGGAGGAAGAGTGAGGAAGAGGAGAGAGGAGGAACAGAGAGGTGTTAGAGAGAGGAGAAAGAGAGAGGAGGAAGAGAGAGGAAGAGGAGACAGGAGGAAGAGAGAGGTGGAAGAGAGAAGGAGAGGAGAGAGGGGGAGGAGAGAGGAGAAAGAGAGAGAAGAAAGAGAGAAGAGGAAGAGAGATCAGGAAGAGAGAGGAGGAAAAGAGAGGAGGAAAAGAGAGGATGAAGAGAGAGGAGGAAGAGAGAGGAAGAGGAGAGAGAAGGAGGAGAGAGCAGGAAAGGAGAGGAGGAGGAGAGTGGAGGAAAAGAGAGGAACAAGACAGAGGAGGAAGAGAGAGGAGGAAGAGAGTGGAAGAGGAGAGAGGAGGAAGAGAGAGGAGGAAGAGAGAGGAGGAAGAGAAAGGAGGAAGAGAGAGGAAGAGCATAGAGAAGGAAGAGAGACGAGGAAGAGAGAAGAGGAAGAGAGAAGATGAAGACAGAGGAGGAAAAGAGAGGAAAATGAGAGAGGAGGAAGAGAGAGGAAAAGGAGAGAGGAGGAAGAGGTGGAGGAAAAGAGAGGAGGAAGAGAGAGGAAGAAGAGAGAGGAGGAGGAGAGAGTAGGAAAAGAGAGGAGGAAGAGAGAGGAGGAAGAGAGAGGAGGAAGAGAGAGGAAGAGGAGAGAGGAGGAAGAGAGTGGAGGAAGAGAGAGGAGGAAGAGACTGGAGGAAGAGAGAGGAGGAAGAGAGAGGAAGAGGAGAGAGGAGGAAGAGAGAGGAAAAAGAGAGAGGAGGAAGAGAGAGGAGGAAGAGAGAGGAAGAGGAGAGAGGAGGAAGAGAGAGGAGGAAAAGAGAGGAGGAAGAGAGAGGAGGAAGACAGAGGAAACGGAGATAGGAGGAAGAGAGAGGAAAAGGAAAGAGGAGGAACAGGTGGAGGAAAAGAGAGGAGGAAGAGAGAGGAGGAAGATAGAGGAGGAAAAGAGAGGAGGAAGAGAGAGGAGAAAGAGAGAGGAGGAAGAGAGAGGAAGAGGAGAGAGGAGGAAGAGAGTGGAGGAAGAGAGAGGAGGAGGAGTGAGGAGGAAGAGAGAGGAATGGGAGAGAGGAGGGAAAGAGAGGAGGAAAAGAGAGGAGGAAGAGAGAGGAGGAAGAGAGAGGAAGACGAGACAGTAGGAAGAGAGAGGAAGAAGGGAGAAGAAAAGGAGAGAGAAGGAAGAGGTGGAGGAATAGAGAGGAATAAGAGAGAGGAGGAGGAGAGAGGAGGAAGAGAGAGGAAAAGGAAAGAGGAGGAAGAGAGAGGACGAAAAGAGAGGTGGAAGAGAGAGGAAGAGGAGAGAGTAGGAAGAGACAGGAGGAAGAGAGCGCAAAAAGAGAGAGGAGGAAGAGGTGGAGAAAAAGAGAGGAGGATTAGAGAGGAGAAAGAGAGAGTAGGAAGAGAGAGGAAAAGGAGAGGGGAGGAAGAGAGAGGAAAAGGATAGAGGAGGAAGAGAGAGGAGGAAGAGAGAGGAGGAAGAGAGAGGAGAAGGAGAGAGGAGATAAAGAAAGGAGGAAGAGAGAGCAGGAAGAGAGAGGAGGAAGGGAGAGGAGGAGGAGAGAGGAGGAAGAGACCGAAGGAAAAGAGAGGAGGAAGAGAGACGAAGAGGAGAGAGTAGGAAGAGAGAGGAGGAAGAGAGAGGAAAATGAGAGAGGAGGAAGAGAGAGGAAAAGGAGAGAGGAGGAAGAGGTGGAGTAAAAGAGAGGAGGAAGAGAGAGGAAGAAGAGAGAGGAGGAAGAGAGAGGAAAAGGAGAGAGGAGGAAGAGAGAGGAAAAGGTGAGAGGAGGAATAGAGACGAGGAAGAGAAAGGAGAAAAAGAGAAGAGGAAGAGAGAGGAGGAAGAGAGAGGAGGAAGAGAGAGAATAGGAGGAAAGGAGGAAGAGAAAGGAGGAAGAGAGAGGAGGAAGGGGGTGGAGGAAGAGAGAGGAAGAGGAGAGAGGAGGAGGAGAGAGGAGGAAGAGAGAGGAATGGGAGAGAGGAGGGAAAGAGGGAAGGAAGAGAGAGGAGGAAGAGAGAGGAGAAAGATAGAGGAAGAGGAGAGTGTAGGTAGAGAGAGGAGGAAGAGAGAGGAAAAGGAGAGAGGAGGAAGAGGTGGAGGAAAAGAGAGGAGTAAGAGAGAGGAGGGAGAGGAGGAAGACAGAGGAAAAGGAGAGAGGAGGAAGAGATAGGAAAAGGAGAGAGGAGAAAGAGAGAGGAGGAAGAGAGAGGAGAAAGAGAGAGGAGGAGGAGAGAGGAGTTAAAGAGAGGAGGAAGTGAGAGGAGGAAGAGAGAGGAGGAAGAGAGAGGAGGAAGAGAGAGGAAGAGGAGAGAGAAGGAAGAGAGAGAAGGAAGAGAGAGAAGGAAGAGAGAGGAAGAGGAGAGAGGAGGAAGAGACCGGAGGAAAAGAGAGGAGGAAGGAGACGAAGAGGAGAGAGTAGGAAGAGAGAGGAGGATGAGAGAGGAAAATGAGAGAGGAGGAAGAGAGAGGAAAAGGAGAGAGGAGGAAGAGGTGGAGGAAAAGAGAGGAGGAAGAGAGAGAAAGAAGAGAGAGGAGGAAGAGAGATAAAAAAAGAGAGGAGGAATAGAGAGGAAAAGGAGAGAGGAGGAATAGAGACGAGGAAGAGAGACGAGGAAAAGAGAGGAGGAAGAGAGAGGAGGAAGAGAGAGGAAGAGGAGAGAAGAGGAAGAGAGAGGAGGAAGAGAGAGGAGGAAGAGAGAGGAGGAAGAGAGAGAGTAGGAGGAAAGGAGGAAGAGAGAGGAGGAAAGAGAGGAGGGAGGGGGAGGAGGAAGAGAGAGGAAGAGGAGAGAGGAGGAGGAGAGAGGAGGAAGAGAGAGGAGGAGGAGAGAGGAGGAAGAGAGAGGAATGGGAGAGAGGAGCGAAAGAGAGGAGGAAGAGAGACGAGGAAGATAGAGGAGGAAGAGAGAGGAAGAAGAGAGAGGTAGAGCAGAGAGGAGGAGAAGAAAGGAGGAAGAGAGAGGAGGAGGAGAGAGGAGGAAGAGAGAGGAAAGGGAGAGAGGAGGGAAAGAGAGGAGGAAGAGAGAGGAGGAAGAGAGAGGAGGAAGAGAGAGGAAGAGGAGAGAGGAGGAAGAGGTGGAGGAAAAGAGAGGAGTAAGATAGAGGAGGAAGAGAGAGGAGGAAGACAGAGGAAAAGAAGAGAGGAGGAAGAGTGAGGAAAAGGAGAGAAGAGGAAGAGAGAGGAGGAAGAGAGAGGAGGAGGAGAGAGGAGGAAGAGAGAGGAGGAAGAGAGAGGAAGAGGAGAGAGGAGGAAGAGAGGAGGAAGAGAGTGGAGGAAGAGAGAGGAGGAAGAGAGAGGAGGAAGAGAGGAAAAATAGAGAGGAGGAAAAGAGAGGAGGAAGAGAGAGGAGGAAGAGAAAGGAGCAATAGAGAGGAGGAAGAGAGAGGATGAAGAGAGAGGAGGAAGAGAGAGCAGGAGGAGAGAGGAGTTAAAGAGAGCAGGAAGAGAGAGGAGGAAGAGAGAGGAGGGAGAGAGAGGAAGACGAGAGAGTAGGAAGAGAGGAAGAAGAGAGTGGAGGAAGTGAGAGGAGGAAGAGATAGGAAAAGGAAAGAAGAGGAATAGAGAGGAGGAAGAGAGAGGAGGAAAAGAGAGGAGGAAGAGAGAGGAGGAAGATAGAGGAGGGAGGGGGAGGAGGAAGAGAGAGTAAGAGGAGAGAGGAGGAGGAGAGAGGAGGAAGAGAGAGGAAGAGGAGAGAGGAGGAAGAGAGAGGAAGAGGAGAGAGGAGGAAGAGAGAGGAGGAGGAGAGAGGAAGAAGAGAGAGGAAGAGGAGAGAGGAAGAGGAGAGAGGAGGAAGAGACCGGAGGAATAGAGAGGTGGATGAGAGACGAAAAGGAGAGAGTAGGAAGAGAGAGGGGGAATAGAGAGGAAAATGAGGGAGGAGGAAAAGAGAGGAAAAGGACAGAGGAGGAAGAGGTGGAGGAAAAGAGAGGAGGAAGAGAGAGGAAGAAGAGAGAGGAGGAAGAGAGAGGAAAAGGAGAGAGGAGGAAGAGTGAGGAAAAGGAGAGAGGAGGAATAGAGACGAGGAAGAGAGAGGAGGAAAAGAGAGGAGGAAGAGAGAGGAGGAAGAGAGAAGAGGAAGAGAGAGGAGGAAGAGAGAGAGTAGGAGGAAAGGAGGAAGAGAGAGGAGGAAGAGAGAGGAGGGAGGGGGAGGAGGAAGAGAGAAGAAGAGGAGAGAGGAGGAGGAGAGAGGAGGAAGAGAGAGGAGGAAGAGAGAGGAGGAAGAGAGAGGAGGAGGAGAGAGGAGGAAGAGAGAGGAGGAAGAGAGAGGAAGAGGAGAGAGGAGGAAGAGAGGAGGAAGAGAGTGGAGGAAGAGAGAGGAGGAAGAGAGAGGAGGAAGAGAGGAAAAATAGAGAGGAGGAAAAGAGAGGAGGAAGAGAGAGGAGGAAGAGAAAGGAGCAATAGAGAGGAGGAAGAGAGAGGATGAAGAGAGAGGAGGAAGAGAGAGCAGGAGGAGAGAGGAGTTAAAGAGAGCAGGAAGAGAGAGGAGGAAGAGAGAGGAGGGAGAGAGAGGAAGACGAGAGAGTAGGAAGAGAGGAAGAAGAGAGTGGAGGAAGTGAGAGGAGGAAGAGATAGGAAAAGGAAAGAAGAGGAATAGAGAGGAGGAAGAGAGAGGAGGAAAAGAGAGGAGGAAGAGAGAGGAGGAAGAGAGAGGAGGGAGGGGGAGGAGGAAGAGAGAGTAAGAGGAGAGAGGAGGAGGAGAGAGGAGGAAGAGAGAGGAAGAGGAGAGAGGAGGAAGAGAGAGGAAGAGGAGAGAGGAGGAAGAGAGAGGAGGAGGAGAGAGGAAGAAGAGAGAGGAAGAGGAGAGAGGAAGAGGAGAGAGGAGGAAGAGACCGGAGGAATAGAGAGGTGGATGAGAGACGAAAAGGAGAGAGTAGGAAGAGAGAGGGGGAATAGAGAGGAAAATGAGGGAGGAGGAAAAGAGAGGAAAAGGACAGAGGAGGAAGAGGTGGAGGAAAAGAGAGGAGGAAGAGAGAGGAAGAAGAGAGAGGAGGAAGAGAGAGGAAAAGGAGAGAGGAGGAAGAGTGAGGAAAAGGAGAGAGGAGGAATAGAGACGAGGAAGAGAGAGGAGGAAAAGAGAGGAGGAAGAGAGAGGAGGAAGAGAGAAGAGGAAGAGAGAGGAGGAAGAGAGAGAGTAGGAGGAAAGGAGGAAGAGAGAGGAGGAAGAGAGAGGAGGGAGGGGGAGGAGGAAGAGAGAAGAAGAGGAGAGAGGAGGAGGAGAGAGGAGGAAGAGAGAGGAGGAAGAGAGAGGAGGAAGAGAGAGGAAGAGGAGAGAGGAGAAAGAGAGAGGAAGAGGAGAGAGGAGGAGAAGAGAGGAGGAAGAGAGAGGAGGAAGAGTGAGGAAGAGGAGAGAGGAGGAAGAGAGAAGAAGAAGAGAGAGTAGGAAGAGAGAGGAAGAAGAGACAGGAGGAAGAGAGAGGAAGAGAAGAGAGGAGGAAGAGAGAGGAGGTAGAGAGAGGAGGAAGAGAGAGGAAGAAGAGAGAGGAAAAGGAGAGAGGAGGAAAAGATAGGAGGATGAGAGAGTAGGAAGTGAGAGGTGGAACAGAGAAGTGTAAGAGAGAAGAGAAAGAAAGAGGAAGAGGGGAGAGCAGAAAAAAAGAGGAGGAAGAGAGAGGAGGAAGAGAGAGGAGGAAGAAAGAGGAAGAGGAGAGAGGAGGAAATGTGAGGAGGAAGAAAGAGGAGGAAGCGTGAGGAAGAGAAGAGAGGAGGATGAGAGAGGGGGAGGAGAGAGGAGGAAAAGATATGAGGAAGATAGAGGAGAAAGAGAGAGGAGGTAGAGAAAGGAGGAAGAGAGACGAGAAAGAAAGAGGAAGGAGAGAGGAGGTAGAGAGAGGAGGAAGAGAGAGGAAGACGAGAGAGGAGGAAGAGAGAGGAGGAAGAGAGAGGAGGAAGAGAGAGGAGGAAGAGAGAGGATGAAGAGAAAGGAAGAGGAGAGAGGATGAGGAGAGAGGAGAAAGAGAGAGGAGAAAGAGAGAGGGGGAATAGAGAAGAGGAAGAGAGAGGAGGAAGAGAGAGGAAGAAAAGAGATGAGGAAGAGAGAGTAAGAGGAGAGAGGATGAAGAGAGAGGAGGAAGAGAGAGGGAAATGAGAGAGGAGGAAGAGAGAGGAAAAGGAGAGATGAGGAAAAGAGGAGGAAGAGAGAGGAAGAGAAGAAAGGAGGAGTAGAGTGGAGGAAAAGTTGAGGAAAAGAGAGAAGGAAGAGAGAGGAGGAACAGAGAGCAGGAAGAAAGAGGAGGAAGAGAGAGGAAGAAGAGAGAGGAACAAGAGATAGTATGTAGACAGAGGAGAAGAGACAGGAGGAGGAGAGAGGAGGAGTAGAGTGGAGGAAATTTTGAAGAAGAGAGAGATGGAAGAGAGAGGAGCAACAGAGAGCAGGAAGAGAGACGAGGAAGAGAGGAGAGGAAGAGAGAGGAGGAACAGAGAGGAGGAAGAGAGAAGAGGAAGAGAGGAGGAAGAGAGAGGAGGAAGAGAGAAGAAGAGGAGAGAGGATGTGTAGAGAGCAGGAAGAGAGAGAAGGTAGAGAGAGGACGAGCAAAGAGGAGGAAGAGAGACGAGGAAGAAAGAGGAAGAGGTTAGAAGAGGAAAGGAGAGGAGGAAGAGTGAGGAGGAAGAGAGAGGAAGAGGAGACAGGAGGAGGAGAGAGGAGGAAAAGAGAGGAGGAAGAGAGAGGAGGAAGAGAGAGGAGGAACAGAGAGCAGGAAGAGAGAGGAGGAAGAGAGAGGAGGAAGAAATAGGATGTAGACAGAGGAGGAAGAGAGAGGAAGGGGAGAGAGGAGGAGGAGAGAGGAGGAAAAGAGAGGAGGATGAGAGAGGAGGAAGAGAGAGGAGGAAGAGAGAGGAAGTAGACGGAGGAGGAAGAGAGAGGAGGAAGAGAGAGGAGAAGGAAGAGAGACGAGTAAGAAAGAGAGGAAGAGAGGATTAAAAGAGAGGAGGAAGGGAGAGGAGGAAGAGTGAGGAAGAGCAGAAAGGAGGAAGAGAGAGTAGAAAGACAGAGGAGGAAGAGAGAGGAAGAGAAGAGAGAAGGAAGAGAGAGGAGATAGAGAGAGGAGGATGAGAGAAGAAGAGGAAAGAGGAGAACGAGAGAGGAGGAAAAGAGAGGAGGAAGAGACAGAAAGAGGAGAGACGAGGAAAAGAGAGGAGGAAGAGAGAGGTAGAAGAGAGAGTAGGAACAGAGAGTAAGAAGACAGAGAAGGAAGAGAGAGGAGGAAGAGAGAGGAAGATGAGAGAGCAGGAAGAGAGAGGAGAAAAAGAGAGGAGGGAGAGAGTGTAAGAGGAGATAGGAGGAAGAGAGAGGAGGAAGAGAGAGGAGGACGAGAGAGGAGGAAGAGAGAGGTGGAAGAGAGAGGAGGAAGAGAGAAGAAGAGGAGAGAGGAGGAGGAGAGAGGAGGAGGAGAGAGGAGGACGAGAGAGGAGGAAGAGAGAGGAAGAGGAGAGAGGAGAAAAAGAGAGGACGAATAGAGAGGAGGAAAAGAGAGGAGGAAGAAAAAGGAAGAGGAGAGAGGATGAAAAGTGAGAAGGAATAAAGAGGAGGAAGAGTGAGGAAGAGTCGAGAGGAACAGGAGAGAGGAGGAAAAGAGAGGAGGAAGAGAGAGGAAGAGGAGATAAGAGGAAGAGAGAGGAGGAAGAGAGAGGTGGAAGAGAGAGGAGGAAGAGAGAAGAAGAGGAGAGAGTAGGAAGATAGAGAGGAAAAGAGAGGAGGAAGAGAGAGGAGGAAGAGAGAGGAAGAGGAGAGAGGAGGAGGAGAGAGGAGGAATAGAGAGGAGGAAGAGAGAGGAAGAGGAGAGAGGAGGAAGAGAGAGTAGGAAGAGACAAGTGGAAGAGAGAGGAGGAAGAGAGAGGAGGAAGAGAGAGGAAGAGGAGAGAGGAGGAAGATAGATGAGGAAAAGAGAGCAGGAAGACAGAGGAAGGTGAGAGAGGAGGAGGAGAGAGGAGGAAAAGAGAGGAGGAAGAGAGAGGAGGAAGAGAGAGGAGGAAGAGAGAAGAGGATGAGAGAGGAGGAAGAGAGAGGAGGAGGAGGGAGGAGGAATAGAGACGAGGAAGAAAGAGAGGAAGAGAGGAGTAAAAGAGAGGAAGAAGGGAGAGAAGGAAGAGTGAGGAAGACGAGAAAGGAGGAAGAGAGAGGAGAAAGAGAGAGGAGGAACCGAGAGGAAGAGGAGAGAGGAGGAAGAGAGAGGAGGTAGAGAAAGGAGAATGAGAGAGGAACAGGAGAGAGGAGGAGTAGAGAGGAGGAAAAGAAAGAAGGAAGAGAGAGGAAGAAAAGTGTGTAAGAGGAGAGAGGAGGAAAAGAGAGGAGGTAGAGAGAGGAAGAGGAGAGAGGACGAAGAGAGAGGAGGAACAGAGAGGATGAAGAGAGAGGAGGAAGAGAGAGGAAAACGAGAGAGGAGGAAAAGAGAGAAGGATGAGAGAGTAGGAAGAGAGAAGAGGAACAGAGAAGAGTAAGAGAGACGAGGAAGAAAGAGGAAGAGGACAGAGGAGGAATAGAGAGGATGAAGAGAGAGGAGGAAGAGAGAGGAGGAAGAAGAAGGAAGAGGAGAGAGGAGGAAAAGTGAGGAGGAAGAAAGAGGAGGAAGAGTGAGGGAGAGGAGAGAGGAGGAGGAGAGAGGAGGAAAAGAGAGGAGGAAGAGAGAGGAGGAAGAGAGTGGAGGAAGAGAGAGGAAGAGGAGAGAGGACGACAAGAGAGGAGGAAGAGTGAAGAAGAGGAGGTAGGAGGAAGAAAGAGGATGAATAGAGAGGAGGAAGAGAGAGGAAGAGGAGAGAGGAGGAGGAGAGAGGAGGAAGACAGAGGAGGAAGAGAGAGGAGGAAGAGAGAGGAGGAAGAGAGAGGAAGTAGACGGAGGAGGAAGAGAGAGGAGGAAGAGAGAGGAGGAGGAGGGAGGAGGAAGAGAGAGGAGTAAGAAAGAGAGGAAGAGAGGAGTAAAAGAGAGGAGGAAAAGAGAGGAGGAAGAGTGAGGAAGAGGAGAAAGGAGGAAGAGAGAGGAGAAAGAGAGAGGAGGAAGAGAGAGGAAGAGGAGAGAAGAGGAAGAGAGAGGAGGTAGAGAGAGGAGGATGAGAGAGGAAGAGGAGAGAGAAGGAGGAGAGAGGAGGAAAAGAGAGGAGGAACAGAGAGGCGGAAAAGTGTGGAAGAGGAGAGAGGAGGAAAAGAGAGCAGGTAGAGAGAAGAAGAGGAGAGAGGAGGAATACAGAGGAGAAAGAGAGAGGAGGAAGAGAGAGGAGGAAGAGAGAGGAGGAGGAGAGAGGAGGAGAAGAGAAGAGAAAGAGAGGAGGAAGAGAGAGGAGGAAGAGAGACGAAGAGGAGAGAGGAGGAAGAGAGAGGAGGAAGAAGGAGGAGGAAGAGAGAGGAAGAGGAGAGAGGACGACGAGAGAGGAGGAAGAGTGAAGAAGAGGAGGTACGAGGAAGAGAGATGATGAATAGAGAGGAGGAAGAGAGAGGAAGAGGAGAGAGGAGGAGGACAGAGAAGGAAGACAGAGGTGGAAGAGATTGTAGGAAGAGAGATGAGGAAGAGTGAGGAGGAAGAGAGCGGAAGAGGAGAGAGGAGGAAGAGAGAGGAGAAAAAGAGAGGAGGGAGAAAGTGGAAGAGGAGATAGGAGGAAGAGAGAGGAGGAAGAGAGAGGAGGACGAGAGAGGAGGAAGAGAGAGGTGGAAGAGAGAGGAGGAAGAGAGAAGAAGAGGAGAGAGGAGGAGGAGAGAGGAGGAGGAGAGAGGAGGACGAGAGAGGAGGAAGAGAGAGGAAGAGGAGAGACGAGAAAAAGAGAGGACGAATAGAGAGGAGGAAAAGAGAGGAGGAAGAAAAAGGAAGAGGAGAGAGGATGAAAAGTGAGAAGGAATAAAGAGGAGGAAGAGTGAGGAAGAGTCGAGAGGAACAGGAGAGAGGAGGAAAAGAGAGGAGGAAGAGAGAGGAAGAGGAGATAAGAGGAAGAGAGAGGAGGAAGAGAGAGGAGGAGGAGAGAGGAGGAAGAGAGAGGTGGAAGAGAGAGGAGGAAGAGAGAAGAAGAGGAGAGAGTAGGAAGATAGAGAGGAAAAGAGAGGAGGAAGAGAGAGGAGGAAGACAGAGGAAGGGGAGAGAGGAGGAGGAGAGAGGAGGAATAGAGAGGAGGAAGAGAGAGGAAGAGGAGAGAGGAGGAAGAGAGAGTAGGAAGAGACAAGTGGAAGAGAGAGGAGGAAGAGAGAGGAGGAAGAGAGAGGAAGAGGAGAGAGGAGGAAGATAGATGAGGAAAAGAGAGGAGGAAGACAGAGGAAGGTGAGAGAGGAGGAGGAGAGAGGAGGAAAAGAGAGGAGGAAGAGAGAGGAGGAAGAGAGAGGAGGAAGAGAGAGGAGGAAGAGAGAAGAGGATGAGAGAGGAGGAAGAGAGAGGAGGAAGAGAGAGGAGGAGGAGGGAGGAGGAATAGAGACGAGGAAGAAAGAGAGGAAGAGAGGAGTAAAAGAGAGGAAGAAGGGAGAGAAGGAAGAGTGAGGAAGACGAGAAAGGAGGAAGAGAGAGGAGAAAGAGAGAGGAGGAACAGAGAGGAAGAGGAGAGAGGCGGAAGAGAGAGGAGGTAGAGAAAGGAGAATGAGAGAGGAACAGGAGAGAGGAGGAGTAGAGAGGAGGAAAAGAAAGAAGGAAGAGAGAGGAAGAAAAGTGTGGAAGAGGAGAGAGGAGGAAAAGAGAGGAGGTAGAGAGAGGAAGAGGAGAGAGGAGGAAGAGAGAGGAGGAAGAGAGAGGATGAAGAGAGAGGAGGAAGAGAGAGGAAAACGAGAGAGGAGGAAAAGAGAGAAGGATGAGAGAGTAGGAAGAGAGAAGAGGAACAGAGAAGAGTAAGAGAGACGAGGAAGAAAGAGGAAGAGGACAGAGGAGGAATAGAGAGGATGAAGAGAGAGGAGGAAGAGAGAGGAGGAAGAAGAAGGAAGAGGAGAGAGGAGGAAAAGTGAGGAGGAAGAAAGAGGAGGAAGAGTGAGGGAGAGGAGAGAGGAGGAGGAGAGAGGAGGAAAAGAGAGGAGGAAGAGAGAGGAGGAAGAGAGTGGAGGAAGAGCGAGGAAGATAAGAGAGGATAAAGAGAGAGGAAGGAGAGTGAGGAAGAGGAGAAAGGAGGAAGAGAGAGGAGGAAGAGAGAGGAGGAGGAGAGAGGAGGAAGAGAGAGGTGGAAGAGAGAGGAGGAAGAGAGAAGAAGAGGAGAGAGTAGGAAGATAGAGAGGAAAAGAGAGGAGGAAGAGAGAGGAGGAAGAGAGAGGAAGGGGAGAGAGGAGGAGGAGAGAGGAGGAATAGAAAGGAGGAAGAGAGAGGAAGAGGAGAGAGGAGGAAGAGAGAGTAGGAAGAGACAAGTGGAAGAGAGAGGAGGAAGAGAGAGGAGGAAGAGAGAGGAAGAGGAGAGAGGAGGAAGATAGATGAGGAAAAGAGAGGAGGAAGACAGGGAAGGTGAGAGAGGAGGAGGAGAGAGGAGGAAAAGAGAGGAGGAAGAGAGAGGAGGAAGAGAGGAGGAAGAGAGAGGAGGAAGAGAGAAGAGGATGAGAGAGGAGGAAGAGAGAGGAGAAGGAGGGAGGAGGAATAGAGACGAGGAAGAAAGAGAGGAAGAAAGGAGTAAAGAGAGGAAGAAGGGAGAGAAGGAAGAGTGAGGAAGACGAGAAAGGAGGAAGAGAGAGGAGAAAGAGAGAGGAGGAAAGAGAGGAAGAGGAGAGAGGAGGAAGAGAGAGGAGGTAGAGAAAGGAGAATGAGAGAGGAACAGGAGAGAGGAGGAGGAGAGAGGAGGAAAAGAAAGAAGGAAGAGAGAGGAAGAAAAGTGTGGAAGAGGAGAGAGGAGGAAGAGAGAGGAGGAACAGAGAGGATGAAGAGAGAGGAGGAAGAGAGAGGAAAACGAGAGAGGAGGAAAAGAGAGAAGGATGAGAGAGTAGGAAGAGAGAAGAGGAACAGAGAAGAGTAAGAGAGACGAGAAAGAAAGAGGAAGAGGACAGAGGAGGAATAGAGAGGATGAAGAGAGAGGAGGAAGAAAGAGGAGGAAGAAGAAGGAAGAGGAGAGAGGAGGAAAAGTGAGGAGGAAGAAAGAGGAGGAAGAGTGAGGGAGAGGAGAGAGGAGGAGGAGAGAGGAGGAAAAGAGAGGAGGAAGAGAGAGGAGGAAGAGAGTGGAGAGAGAGAGAGGTAGTAGACGGAGGATGAAGAGAGAGGAGGAAGAGAAAGGAGGAGGAGGGAGGAGGAAGAGAGAGGAGTAAGAAAGAGAGGAAGAGAGGAGTAAAAGAGAAGAGGAAGGGAGAGGAGGAAGGGAGAGGAGGAAGAGTGAGGAAGAGGAGAAAGGAGGAAGAGAGAGGAGAAAGAGAGAGGAGGAAGAGAGAGGAAGAGGAGAGAGGAGGAAGAGAGAGGAGGTAGAGAGAGGAGGAAGAGAGAGGAAGAGGAGAGAGGAGGAAAAGAGAGGAGGAAGAGAGAGGAGGAAAAGTGTGAAAGAGGAGAGAGGAGGAAAAGAGAGCAGGTAGAGAGATGAAGAGGAGAGAGGAGAAATAGAGAGGAGAAAGAGAGAGGAGGAAGAGAGAGGAGGAAGAGAGAGGAGGAGGAGTGAGGAGGAGAAGAGAAGAGAAAGAGAGGAGGAAGAGAGAGGAGGAAGAGAGACGAAGAAGAGAGAGAAGGAAGAGAGAGGAGGAAGAGAGAGGAGGAAGAGAGAGGAAGAGGAGAGAGGACGACAAGAGAGGAGGAAGAGTGAAGAAGAGGAGGTAGGAGGAAGAGAGAGGATGAATAGAGAGGAGGAAGAGAGAGGAAGAGGAGAGAGGAGGAGGAAGACAGAGGAGGAAGAGAGAGGAGGAAGAGAGAGGAAGTAGACGGAGGATGAAGAGAGAGGAGGAAGAGAGAGGAGGAGGAAGGAGGAGGAAGAGAGAGGAGTAAGAAAGAAAAGAAGAGAGGAGTAAAAGAGAGGAGGAAAAGAGAGGAGGAAGAGTGAGGAAGAGGAAAAAGGAGGAAGAGAGAGGAGGAAGAGAGAGGAGGAAGAGAGAGGAAGAGGAGAGAGGACGACAAGAGAGGAGGAAGAGTGAAGAAGAGGAGGTAGGAGGAAGAAAGAGGATGAATAGAGAGGAGGAAGAGAGAGGAAGAGGAGAGAGGAGGAGGAGAGAGGAGGAAGACAGAGGAGGAAGACAGAGGAGGAAGAGAGAGGAGGAAGAGAGAGGAGGAAGAGAGAGGAAGTAGACGGAGGATGAAGAGAGAGGAGGAAGAGAGAGGAGGAGGAGGGAGGAGGAAGAGAGAGGAGTAAGAAAGAGAGGAAGAGAGGAGTAAAAGAGAGGAGGAAAAGAGAGGAGGAAGAGTGAGGAAGAGGAGAAAGGAGAAAGAGAGAGGAGAAAGAGAGAGGAGGAAGAGAGAGGAAGAGGAGAGAAGAGGAAGAGAGAGGAGGTAGAGAGAGGAGGATGAGAGAGGAAGAGGAGAGAGGAGGAGGAGAGAGGAGGAAAAGAGAGGAGGAACAGAGAGGCGGAAAAGTGTGGAAGAGGAGAGAGGAGGAAAAGAGAGCAGGTAGAGAGAAGAAGAGGAGAGAGGAGGAATATAGAGGAGAAAGAGAGAGGAGGAAGAGAGAGGAGGAAGAGAGAGGAGGAGGAGAGAGGAGGAGAAGAGAAGAGAAAGAGAGGAGGAAGAGAGAGGAGGAAGAGAGACGAAGAGGAGAGAGGAGGAAGAGAGAGGAGGAAGAAGGAGGAGGAAGAGAGAGGAAGAGGAGAGAGGACGACGAGAGAGGAGGAAGAGTGAAGAAGAGGAGGTAGGAGGAAGAGAGATGATGAATAGAGAGGAGGAAGAGAGAGGAAGAGGAGAGAGGAGGAGGACAGAGAAGGAAGACAGAGGTGGAAGAGATTGTAGGAAGAGAGATGAGGAAGAGTGAGGAGGAAGAGAGCGGAAGAGGAAAGAGGAGGAAGAGAGAGGAGGTAGAGAGAGGAGGAAGAGAGAGGAGGAGGAGAGAGGAGGAAGAGAGAGGAAGAAGAAAGAGGAGGAAGAGAGAGGAGGTAGAGAAAGGAGGAAGAGAGAGGAGGAAGAGAGAGGAAAAGGAGAGAGGAGGAAAAGAGATGAGGAAAGAGTGTAGGAAGTGAGAGGAGGAACACAGAAGAGTAAGAGAGAAGAGAAAGAAAGAGGAAGAGGGGAGAGGAGGAAAAGAGAGGAGGAAGAAAGAGGAGGAAGAGAGAGGAGGAAGAGAGAGGAGGAAGCAAGAGGAAGCGTAGAGAGGAGGAAAAAAGAGGAGGAAGAAAGAGGAGGAAGGGTGAGGAAGAGAAGAGAGGAGGAGGAGACAGGGGGAGGAGAGAGGAGGAAGAGAGAGGGAAATGAGAGAGGAGGAAGAGAGAGGAAAAGGAGAGAGGAGGAAAAGAGAGGAGAAAGACAGAGGAAGAGGAAAGAGGAGGAGGAGAGAGGAAGAAAAGAGAGGAGGAAGAGAGAGGAGGAAGAGAGAGGAGGAACAGAGAGTAGGAAGAGAGAGGAGGAAGAGAGAGGAGGATGAGAGAGGAAGATGAGAGGGGAGGAAGAGAGAGGAGGAAAAGAGAGGAGGAAGGGAGAGGAAGAGGAGAGAGGAGGAAGAGAGAGGAGGAAAAGAGAGGAGGGACAGAGTGGAAAAGGAGATAGGAGGAAGAGAGAGGAGGAAGAGAGAGGAAGAGGAGAGAGGAGGAAGAGAGTGGAGGTAGAGAGAGGAGGAAGAGAGAGGAAGGGGAGAGAGGAGGAGGAGAGAGGAGGAAGAGAGAGGAGGAAGAGAGAGGAAGAGGAGAGAGGAGGAAGAGAAAGGGAGAGGAGAGAGGAGGAGGAGAAAGAGAGAGGAGAAAGAGAGAGGAGGAAGAGAGAATAGGAAGAGAGAGGAGGAAGAGAGAGGAGGAAAAGAGATGAGGAAGAGAGACTAAGAGGAGAGAGGAGGAAGAGAGAGGAGGAAGAGAGAGGGAAATGAGAGAGGAGGAAGAGAGAGGAAAAGGAGAGATGAGGAAAAGAGGAGGAAGAGAGAGGAAGAGAAAAAAGGAGGAGTAGAGTGGAGGAAAAGTTGAGGAAGAGAGACAAGAAAGAGAAAGGAGGAAAAGAGAGCAGGAAGAGAGAGGAGGAAGAGAGAGGAAGAAGAGAGAGGAACAAGAGATAGGATGTAGACAGAGGAGGAATAGAGAGGAAGAGGAGAGAGGAGGATTAGAGTGGAGGAAAAGTTGAGGAAGAGAGAGATGGAAGAGAGAGGAAGAACAGAGAGCAGGAAGAGAGACGAGGAGAGAGGAGAGGAAGAGAGAGGAGGAATATAGAGGAGGAAGAGAGAAAAGGAAGAGAGAGGAGGAAGAGAGAGGAGAAAGAGAGATGAAGAGGAGAGAGGATGTGTAGAGAGCAGGAAGAGAGAGAAGGTAGAGAGAGGAGGAGCAGAGAGGAGGAAGAGAGACGAGGAAGAAAGAGGAAGAGGGTAGAAGAGGAAAGGAGACGAGGAAGAGTGAGGAGAAAGAGAGAGGAAGAGGAGACAAGAGGAGGAGAGAGGAGGAAAGGAGAGGAGGAAGAGAGAGGAGGAACAGAGATCAGGAAGAGAGAGGAGGAAGAGAGAGGAGGAAAAGAGAGGAGGAAGAGATAAGATGTAGACAGAGGAGGAAGAGAGAGGAAGAGGAGAGAGGAGGAGGAGAAGGGAGGAAAAGACTGAAGGAAGAGAGAGGAAGAGGAGAGAGGAGGAAGAGAGAGGAGGAAGAAATAGGAGAAAGAAAGAGTAGAAAGAGAAAGGAGGAAGAAAAAGGAGGAAGATAGAAGAAGAGGAGAGAGGAGGTGTAGGGAGCAGGAAGAGAGAGAAGGTAGAGAGAGGAGGAGCAGAGAGGAGGAAGAGAGACGAGGAAGAAAGAGGAAGAGGGTAGAGGAGGAAAGGAGAGGAGGAAGAGAGAGGAGGAAGAGAGAGGAAGAGGAGACAGGAGGAAGAGTGAGGAGGAAGAAATAGGAGGAAGAGAGAGGATGTAGAGAGAGTAGGAAGAGAAAGGAGGAAGAGAGAGAAGGTAGAGAGAGGAAGAGGAGAGAGGAGGAGGAGAGAGGAGAAAGAGAGACGAGGAAGAGAGAAGAGGAAGAGAGAGGAGCAATAGAGAGGAGGAAGAGAGAAGAGAAAGAGAGAGGAGGAAGAGAGAGGAGGAAAAGAGATGAGGAAGAGAGAGTAAGAGGAGAGAGGAGGAAGAGAGAGGAGGAAGAGAGAGGGAAATGAGAGAGGAGAAAGAGAGAGGAAAAGGAGAGATGAGGAAAAGAGGAGGAAGAGAGAGGAAGAGAAGAAAGGAGGAGTAGAGTGGAGGAAAAGTTGAGGAAGAGAGAGAAGGAAAAGAGAGGAGGAACAGAGAGCAGGAAGAGAGAGGAAGAAGAGAGAGGAAGAAGAGAGAGGAACAAGAGATAGGATGTAGACAGAGGAGGAAGAGAGAGGAGGAAGAGTGAGGAAGAGGAGAGAGGAGGAGGAGAGAGGAGAAAGAGAGACGAGGAAGAGAGAAGAAGAATAGAGAGGAGGTAGAGAGAGGCGGAAGAGAGAGGAAGAGGAGAGAGGAGGAAGATAGAGAGGAAAAGAGAGGGGGAAGAGAGAGGAGGATGAGAGAGGAAGGGGAGAGAGGAGGAGGAGAGAGGAGGAAAAGAGAGGAGGAAGAGAGAGGAGGAAGAGAGAGGAAGTAGACGGAGGAGGAAGAGAGAGGAGGAAGAGAGAGGAGGAGGAGGGAGGAGGAAGAGAGATGAGTAAGAAAGAGAGGAAGAGAGGAGTAAAAGAGAGGAGGAAGGGAGAGGAGGAAGAGTGACGAAGAGAAGAAAGGAGGAAGAGAGAGGAGAAAGACAGAGGAGGAAGAGAGATGAAGAGGAGATAGGAGCAAGATAGGAGGTAGAGAGAGGAGGATGAGAGAGGAATAGGAAAGAGAAGGAGGAGAGAAGAGAAAAAGAGAGGAGGAAGAGACAGAAAGAGGAGAGACGAGGAAAAGAGACGAGGAAGAGAGAGGAGGAAAAGTGTGGAAGAGGAGAAAGGAGGAAGAGAGAGGAGGAAGAGAGAGGAGGAAGAGAGAGGAGGAGGAGAGAGGAGGAAGAGAGAGGAGGAAGAGAGAGGAAGAGGAGGTAGGAGGAAGAGAGAGGATGAATAAAGAGGAGGAAGAGAGAGGAAGAGGAGAGAGGAGGAGGAGAGATGAGGAAGATAGAGGAGGAAGAGAGTGTAAGAAGAGAGACGAGGAAGAGTGAGGAGGAAGAGAGAGGAAGAGGAAAGAGGAGGAACAGAGAGGAGGTAGAGAGAGGAGGAAGAGAGAGGAGGAAGAGAGAGGAAAAGGAGAGAGGAGGAAAAGAGAGGAGGAAGAGAGTAGGAAGTGAGAGGAGAAACAGAGAAGAGTAAGAGAGAACAGACAGAAAGAGGAAGTGGAGAGAGGAGGAAAAGAGAGGAGGAAGAGAGAGGAGGAAGAAAGAGGAAGAGGAGAGAGGAAGAAGAGAGAGGAGGAAAAGAGAGGAGGAAGAGAGAGTAGGAAAAGAGAGGAGGAAGAGAGAGGAGGAAGAGAGAGGAAGAGGAGAGAGAAGGAAGAGAGAGGAGGAAAAGAGAGTAGGGAGAGAGTGGAAGAGGAGATAGGAGGAAGAGAGAGGAGGAAGATAGAGGAGGAGGAGAGAGGAGGAAGAGAGAGGTGGAAGAGAGAGGAGGAAAAGAATGGAAGAGGAGAGAGTAGGAAGATAGAGAGGAAAAGAGAGGAGGAAGAGAGAGGAGGAAGAGAGAGGAAGGGGAGAGAGGAGGAGGATAGAGGAGGAATACAGAGAAGGAAGAGAGAGGAAGAAGAGAGATGAGGAAGAGAGAGTAGGATGAGAGTGGAGGAAGAGAGAGGAGGAAGAGAGAGGAGGAAGAGAGAGGAGGAAGAGAGAGGAGGAAGAGAGAGGAAGAGGAGAGAGGAGGAAAATAGAGGAGGAAAAGAGAGGAGGAAGAGAGAGGAGGAAGAGAGAGGAAGGTGAGAGAGGAGGAGGAGAGAGGAGGAAAAGAGAGTAGGAAGAGAGAGGAGAAAGAGAGAGTAGGAAGAGAGAGGGGGATGAGAGAGGAGGAAGAGAGAGGAGGAGGAGGGAGGAGGAATAGAGACGAGGAAGAAAGAGAGAAAGAGAGGAGTAGAAGAGAGGAGGAAGACTGAGGAGGAAGAGTGAGGAAGACGAGAAAGGAGGAAGAGAGAGGAGGAACAGAGAGTAGGAAGAGAGAGGATGAAGAGAGAGGAGGATGAGAGAGGAAGATGAGAGGGGAGGAAGAGAGAGGAGGAAAAGAGAGGAGGAAGAGATAAGATGTAGACAGAGGAGGAAGAGAGAGGAAGAGGAGAGAGGAGGAGGAGAAGGGAGGAAAAGACTGAAGGAAGAGAGAGGAAGAGGAGAGAGGAGGAAGAGAGAGGAGGAAGAAATAGGAGAAAGAAAGAGTAGAAAGAGAAAGGAGGAAGAGAAAGGAGGAAGATAAAAGAAGAGGAGAGAGGAGGTGTAGGGAGCAGGAAGAGAGAGAAGGTAGAGAGAGGAGGAGCAGAGAGGAGGAAGAGAGACGAGGAAGAAAGAGGAAGAGGGTAGAGGAGGAAAGGAGAGGAGGAAGAGAGAGGAGGAAGAGAGAGGAAGAGGAGACAGGAGGAGGAGAGAGGAGGAAAAAAGAGGAGGAAGAGAGAGGAGGTAGAGAGCGGAGGAAGAGAGAGGAGGAAGAGACAGGATGTAGACAGAGGAGGAAGAGAGAGAAAGAGGAGAGAGGAGGAGGAGAAGGGAGGAAAAGAGAGAAGGAAGAGAGAGGAAGAGGAGAGAGGAGGAAGAGTGAGGAGGAAGAAATAGGAGGAAGAGAGAGGATGTAGAGAGAGTAGGAAGAGAAAGGAGGAAGAGAGAGAAGGTAGAGAGAGGAAGAGGAGAGAGGAGGAGGAGAGAGGAGAAAGAGAGACGAGGAAGAGAGAAGAGGAAGAGAGAGGAGGAATAGAGAGGAGGAAGAGAGAAGAGAAAGAGAGAGGAGGAAGAGAGAGGAGGAAAAGAGATGAGGAAGAGAGAGTAAGAGGAGAGAGGAGGAAGAGAGAGGAGGAAGAGAGAGGGAAATGAGAGAGGAGGAAGAGAGAGGAAAAGGAGAGATGAGGAAAAGAGGAGGAAGAGAGAGGAAGAGAAAAAAGGAGGAGTAGAGTGGAGGAAAAGTTGAGGAAGAGAGACAAGAAAGAGAAAGGAGGAAAAGAGAGCAGGAAGAGAGAGGAGGAAGAGAGAGGAAGAAGAGAGAGGAACAAGAGATAGGATGTAGACAGAGGAGGAATAGAGAGGAAGAGGAGAGAGGAGGATTAGAGTGGAGGAAAAGTTGAGGAAGAGAGAGATGGAAGAGAGAGGAAGAACAGAGAGCAGGAAGAGAGACGAGGAGAGAGGAGAGGAAGAGAGAGGAGGAATATAGAGGAGGAAGAGAGAATAGGAAGAGAGAGGAGGAAGAGAGAGGAGAAAGAGAGAAGAAGAGGAGAGAGGATGTGTAGAGAGCAGGAAGAGAGAGAAGGTAGAGAGAGGAGGAGCAGAGAGGAGGAAGAGAGACGAGGAAGAAAGAGGAAGAGGGTAGAAGAGGAAAGGAGACGAGGAAGAGTGAGGAGAAAGAGAGAGGAAGAGGAGACAAGAGGAGGAGAGAGGAGGAAAGGAGAGGAGGAAGAGAGAGGAGGAAGAGAGAGGAGGAACAGAGATCAGGAAGAGAGAGGAGGAAGAGAGAGGAGGAAAAGAGAGGAGGAAGAGATAAGATGTAGACAGGGGAGGAAGAGAGAGGAAGAGGAGAGAGGAGGAGGAGAAGGGAGGAAAAGACTGAAGGAAGAGAGAGGAAGAGGAGAGAGGAGGAAGAGAGAGGAGGAAGAAATAGGAGAAAGAAAGAGTAGAAAGAGAAAGGAGGAAGAAAAAGGAGGAAGATAGAAGAAGAGGAGAGAGGAGGTGTAGGGAGCAGGAAGAGAGAGAAGGTAGAGAGAGGAGGAGCAGAGAGGAGGAAGAGAGACGAGGAAGAAAGAGGAAGAGGGTAGAGGAGGAAAGGAGAGGAGGAAGAGAGAGGAGGAAGAGAGAGGAAGAGGAGACAGGAGGAGGAGAGAGGAGGAAAAAAGAGGAGGAAGAGAGAGGAGGTAGAGAGCGGAGGAAGAGAGAGGAGGAAGAGACAGGATGTAGACAGAGGAGGAAGAGAGAGAAAGAGGAGAGAGGAGGAGGAGAAGGGAGGAAAAGAGAGAAGGAAGAGAGAGGAAGAGGAGAGAGGAGGAAGAGTGAGGAGGAAGAAATAGGAGGAAGAAAGAGGATGTAGAGAGAGTAGGAAGAGAAAGGAGGAAGAGAGAGAAGGTAGAGAGAGGAAGAGGAGAGAGGAGGAGGAGAGAGGAGAAAGAGAGACGAGGAAGAGAGAAGAGGAAGAGAGAGGAGCAATAGAGAGGAGGAAGAGAGAAGAGAAAGAGAGAGGAGGAAGAGAGAGGAGGAAAAGAGATGAGGAAGAGAGAGTAAGAGGAGAGAGGAGGAAGAGAGAGGAGGAAGAGAGAGGGAAATGAGAGAGGAGAAAGAGAGAGGAAAAGGAGAGATGAGGAAAAGAGGAGGAAGAGAGAGGAAGAGAAGAAAGGAGGAGTAGAGTGGAGGAAAAGTTGAGGAAGAGAGAGAAGGAAAAGAGAGGAGGAACAGAGAGCAGGAAGAGAGAGGAAGAAGAGAGAGGAAGAAGAGAGAGGAACAAGAGATAGGATGTAGACAGAGGAGGAAGAGAGAGGAGGAAGAGTGAGGAAGAGGAGAGAGGAGGAGGAGAGAGGAGAAAGAGAGACGAGGAAGAGAGAAGAAGAATAGAGAGGAGGTAGAGAGAGGCGGAAGAGAGAGGAAGAGGAGAGAGGAGGAAGATAGAGAGGAAAAGAGAGGAGGAAGAGAGAGGAGGATGAGAGAGGAAGGGGAGAGAGGAGGAGGAGAGAGGAGGAAAAGAGAGGAGGAAGAGAGAGGAGGAAGAGAGAGGAAGTAGACGGAGGAGGAAGAGAGAGGAGGAAGAGAGAGGAGGAGGAGGGAGGAGGAAGAGAGATGAGTAAGAAAGAGAGGAAGAGAGGAGTAAAAGAGAGGAGGAAGGGAGAGGAGGAAGAGTGACGAAGAGAAGAAAGGAGGAAGAGAGAGGAGAAAGACAGAGGAGGAAGAGAGATGAAGAGGAGATAGGAGCAAGATAGGAGGTAGAGAGAGGAGGATGAGAGAGGAATAGGAAAGAGAAGGAGGAGAGAAGAGAAAAAGAGAGGAGGAAGAGACAGAAAGAGGAGAGACGAGGAAAAGAGACGAGGAAGAGAGAGGAGGAAAAGTGTGGAAGAGGAGAAAGGAGGAAGAGAGAGGAGGAAGAGAGAGGAGGAAGAGAGAGGAGGAGGAGAGAGGAGGAAGAGAGAGGAGGAAGAGAGAGGAAGAGGAGGTAGGAGGAAGAGAGAGGATGAATAAAGAGGAGGAAGAGAGAGGAAGAGGAGAGAGGAGGAGGAGAGATGAGGAAGATAGAGGAGGAAGAGAGTGTAAGAAGAGAGACGAGGAAGAGTGAGGAGGAAGAGAGAGGAAGAGGAAAGAGGAGGAACAGAGAGGAGGTAGAGAGAGGAGGAAGAGAGAGGAGGAAGAGAGAGGAAAAGGAGAGAGGAGGAAAAGAGAGGAGGAAGAGAGTAGGAAGTGAGAGGAGAAACAGAGAAGAGTAAGAGAGAACAGACAGAAAGAGGAAGTGGAGAGAGGAGGAAAAGAGAGGAGGAAGAGAGAGGAGGAAGAAAGAGGAAGAGGAGAGAGGAAGAAGAGAGAGGAGGAAAAGAGAGGAGGAAGAGAGAGTAGGAAAAGAGAGGAGGAAGAGAGAGGAGAAAGAGAGAGGAAGAGGAGAGAGGAGGAAGAGAGAGGAGGAAAAGAGAGTAGGGAGAGAGTGGAAGAGGAGATAGGAGGAAGAGAGAGGAGGAAGATAGAGGAGGAGGAGAGAGGAGGAAGAGAGAGGTGGAAGAGAGAGGAGGAAAAGAATGGAAGAGGAGAGAGTAGGAAGATAGAGAGGAAAAGAGAGGAGGAAGAGAGAGGAGGAAGAGAGAGGAAGGGGAGAGAGGAGGAGGATAGAGGAGGAATACAGAGAAGGAAGAGATAGGAAGAAGAGAGAGGAGGAAGAGAGAGTAGGATGAGAGTGGAGGAAGAGAGAGGAGGAAGAGAGGGGAGGAAGAGAGAGGAGGAAGAGAGAGGAGGAAGAGAGAGGAAGAGGAGAGAGGAGGAAAATAGAGGAGGAAAAGAGAGGAGGAAGAGAGAGGAGGAAGAGAGAAGAAGGTGAGAGAGGAGGAGGAGAGAGGAGGAAAAGAGTGTAGGAAGAGAGAGGAGAAAGAGAGAGGAGGAAGAGAGAGGGGGATGAGAGAGGAGGAAGAGAGAGGAGGAGGAGGGAGGAGGAATAGAGATGAGGAAGAAAGAGAGAAAGAGAGGAGTAGAAGAGAGGAGGAAGACTGAGGAGGAAGAGTGAGGAAGACGAGAAAGGAGGAAGAGAGAGGAGGAACAGAGAGTAGGAAGAGAGAGGATGAAGAGAGAGGAGGATGAGAGAGGAAGATGAGAGGGGAGGAAGAGAGAGGAGGAAAAGAGAGGAGGAAGAGATAAGATGTAGACAGAGGAGGAAGAGAGAGGAAGAGGAGAGAGGAGGAGGAGAAGGGAGGAAAAGACTGAAGGAAGAGAGAGGAAGAGGAGAGAGGAGGAAGAGAGAGGAGGAAGAAATAGGAGAAAGAAAGAGTAGAAAGAGAAAGGAGGAAGAGAAAGGAGGAAGATAAAAGAAGAGGAGAGAGGAGGTGTAGGGAGCAGGAAGAGAGAGAAGGTAGAGAGAGGAGTAGCAGAGAGGAGGAAGAGAGACGAGGAAGAAAGAGGAAGAGGGTAGAGGAGGAAAGGAGAGGAGGAAGAGAGAGGAGGAAGAGAGAGGAAGAGGAGAGAGGAGGAAGAGAGAGGAGGAAGAGAGAGGAGGAGGAGAGAGGAGGAAGAGTGAAGAGGAATAGAGAGGAGGAAGAGAGAGGAGGAAGAGTGAGGAAGAGGAGATAGAAGGAAGAGAGTGGAGGAAAAGAGAGGAGGAAGAGAGAGGAGGAAGAGAGAGGAAGACGAGAAAGGAGGAAGAGAGTGGAGGAAGAGTGACGAGGAAGAGAGAGGAGGAAGAGTGAGGAAGAGGAGAGAGGAAGAGGAGAGAGGAGGAAAGGAGAGGAGGATGAGAGAAGATGAAGAGAGAGGAGGAAGAGACAGGAGGAAGAGAGAGGAGGAAGAGAGGGGAGGAAGAGTGAGTAAGAGGAGAGAGAAGAAGAAGAGAGGAGGAAAAGATAGGAGGAAGAGAGAGGATGAAGAGAGAGTAGGAAGAGAGAGGAAGAGGAGAGAGGAAGAGGAGAGAGGAAGAAGAGAGAGGAGGAAAAGAGAGGAGGAAGAGAGAGGAATAGGAGAAAGGAGAAAGAGAAAGGAGGAAGAGAGAGGAGGAAGAGAGAGGAGGAAAAGAGAGGAGGAGGAGAGAGGAGTAAAAGAGAGGGGGAAGAGAGAGGAGGAAGAGAAAGGAGGAAGAGAGAGAAGGAAGAGAGAGGAGGAAGAGAGAGGAGAAAGAGAGAGGAAGAGGAGAGAGGAGGAGGAGAGAGGAGGAGGAGAGAGGAGGAAGAGAGAAGAATAGGAGAGAAGAGGAAGAAAGAGGAGAAAGAGAGAGGAGGAAGAGAGAGGAGGAAGAGAGAGGAAGAGGAGAGAGGAGGAGGAGATAGAAGGAAGAGAGAGAAGGAAGAAAGAGGAAGAGGAGAGAGGAGAAAAAGAGAGGTTGAAGAGAGAGGAGGAACAGTGAGAAAGAGGAGAGAGGAGGAAGAGAGGGGAGGAAAAGAGAAGAGGAAGAGAGAGGAGGAAGAGAGAGGAGGAAGAGAGAGGATGAAGAGAGAGGAGGAAGAGAGAGTAAGAGGAGAGAAGACGAGAGAGGAGAAAGAGAGAGGAGGAAGAGTGAGGAAGAGGAAAAAGGAGAAAGAGAGAGGAGGAAGAGTGTGGAAAAGGAGAAAGGAGAAAGAGAAAGAGGAAGACAGAGGAGGAAGAGTGAGAAGGAAAAGAGAGGAGGAGGAAAGATCAGGAAAAGAGAGGAGGACGAGAGAGGAGGAAGAGAAAGGAGGAAGAGAGAGTAGGAAGAGAAAGGAGGAAGAGAGAGAAAAAAGAGAGAGGAATATGAGAGAGAAGGAAGAGAGAGGAGGTAGAGAGAGGAGGAAGAGAGCGGAAGAGGAGAGAGGAGGAAGATAGAGGTAGAAAAGAGTGGAGGAAGATAAAGGAGGAAGAGTGAGGAAGAGGAGAAAGGAGATAGAGAGAGGAGTAAGAGTGAGGAAGAGGAGAAAGGAGAAAGAGAAAGGAGGAAGACAGAGGAGGAAGAGAGAGGAGGAAAAGAGAGGAGGAGGAGAGAGGAGGAAAAGAGAGGAGGAAGAGAGAAGAAGAGGAGAGAGGAGGAAGAGAGAGGTGGAAGAGAGAGGAGGAAGACTGAGGAAGAGGAGAAAGGAGAAAGAGAAAGGAGGAAGAGAGAGGAGGAAGAGAGAGGATGAAGAAAGGAGGAAGAGAGAGGAAGAGGAGAGAGGAGGAAGAGAGAGGAGGAAAATAGAGGAGGAAGACAGAGGAAGAAGAGAGAGGAGGAGGAGAGAGGAGGTAAAGAGAGGAGGAAGAGAGAGGAAGAGGAGAGAGGAGGAAGAGAGAGGAGGAAGAGAGAGGAAGAGGAGAGAGGAGGAGGAGAGAGGAGGAAGAGAGAAGAGGAAGAGTGAGGAAGAGGAGAAATGAGAAAGAGAAAGGAGAAAGAGAGAGGAGGAAGAGAGAGGGTGAAGAGAGAGGAGGAAGAGAGAGGAAGAGGAGAGATGAAGAGGAGAGAGGAGGAAGAGAGAGGAGGAAAAGAGAGGAGGAAGAGAGAGGAGGAGGAGATTGGAGGAAGAGAGAGAAGGAAGAAAGAGGAAGAGGAGAAAGGAGAAAAAGAGAGGTTGAAGAGAGAGGAGGAACAGTGAGAAAGAGGAGAGAGGAGGAAGAGAGAAGAGGAAGAGAGAGGAGGAAGAGTGAGGAAGAGGAGAGAGGAGGAGGAGAGAGGAGGAAAAGAGAAGAGGAAGAGAGAGGAGGAAGAGAGCGGAGGAAGAGAGAGTAAGAGGAGATAGAAAGAGGAGAGAGGAGGAAGAGAGAGGACGAAGAGTGAGGAAGAGGAGAAAGGAGAAAGAGAGAGGAAGAAGTGTGAGGAAGAGGAGAAAGGAGAAAGAGAAAGGAGGAAGACAGAGGAGGAAGAGAGAGAAGGAAAAGAGAGGAGGAGGAAAGAGGAGGAAAAGAGAGGAGGAAGAGAGAGGAGGAAGAGTGAGGAAGAGGAGAGAGAAAGAGGAGAGAGGAGGAAGAGAGAGGAGGAAAAGAGAGGAGGAAGAGAGAGGAGGAGGAGATAGGAGGAAGAGAGAGAAGGAAGAAAGAGGAAGAGGAGAGAGTAGGAAAAGAGAGGTTGAAGAGAGAGGAGGAACAGTGAGAAAGAGGAGAGAGGAGGAAGAGAGAGGAGCAAGAGAGAGGAGGAAGAGTGAGGAAGAGGAGAGAGGAGGCGGAGAAAGGAGGAAAAGAGAAGAGGAAGAGAGAGGAGGAAGAGAGAGGAGGAAGAGAGAGCAGGAAGAGAGAGGAGGAAGAGAGAGGAAGAGGAATGAGGAGGAAGATAGAGGTGGAAAAGAGAGGAGGAAGAGAGAGAAGGAAGAGTGAGTAAGAGGAGAGAGGAGGAGAGAGGAGGAAAAGAGAGGAGGAAGAAATAAGATAAAGATAGACGAGGAAGACAAAGGAAGAGAAGAAAGGAGGAAGAGAGAGGAGGAAAACAGAGGAGGAAGAGAGAGGAGGAAGAGAGAGGAAGAGGAGAGAGGAGGAGTAGAGAGGAGGAGGAGAGAGGAGGAAGAGAGAGGAGGAAGAGTGAGGAAGAGGAGAAAGGAGAAAGAGAAAGGAGGAAGAGAGAGGAGGAAGAGAGAGGATGAAGAGAGAGGAGGAAGAGAGAGGAAGAGGAGAGAGGAGGAAGAGAGAGGAGGAAAAGAGAGGAGGAAGAGAGAGGAGGAAGAGAGAGGAAGAGGAGAGAGGAGGAGGAGAGAGAAGGAAGAGAGAGGAGGAAGAGTGAGGAAAAGGATAAATGAGAAAGAGAAAGGACAAAGAGAGAGGAGGAAGAGAGAGGAGGAAGAGAGAGCAAGAGGAGAGAGGAAGAGGAGAGAGGAGGAAGAGAGAGGAGGAAAATAGAAGAGGAAGAGAGAGGAGGAAGAGAGACGAGGAAGAGAGAGGAAGAGGAGAGAGGAGGAAGATAGAGGTAGAAAAGAGTGGAGGAATAGAGAGGAGGAAGAGTGAGGAAGAGGAGAAAGGAGATAGAGAAAGGAGGAAGACAGAGGAGGAAGAGAGAGGAGGAAAAGAGAGGAGGAGGAGAGAGGAGGAAAAGAGAGGACTAAGAGAAAGGAGGAAGAGAGAGTAGAAAAAGAGAGGAGGAAGAGAGAGAAGGAAGAGAGACGAGGAAGAGAGAGGAAGAGGAGAGAAGAAGCAGAGAGAGGAGGAAAAGAGAGAAAGAAGAGAGAGGAGGAAGAGTAAGAGAAGAGAGGAGGAGGACAGAGGAGGAAAAGATAGGAGGAAGAGAGAGGTAGAAGAGAGAGGAGGAAGAGAGAGGAGGAAGAGAGAGGAAAAAGAGAGAGGAGGAAAAGAGAGGAGGAAAAGAGAGGAGGAAGAGAGTGTAGGAAGAGAGAGGAGAAGGAGATAGGAGGAAGACAGAGAAGGAAGAAAGAGGAAGAGGAGAGAGAAGGAAGAGAGAGGAAGAGATGAGAGGAGGAAGATAGAGGTGGAAAAGAGAGGATGAAGAGAGAGGAGGAAGAGTGAGTAAGAGGAGAGAGGCGGAGGAGAGAGGAGGAAAAGAGAGGAGGAAGAGATAAGATAAAGATAGACGAGGAAGAGAGAGGAAGAGGAGAGAGGAGGAAGAGAGAGGAGGAAGAGTGAGGAAGAGGAGAGAGGAGGAGGAGAGAGAGGGAGGAGAGAGGAGGAAAAGAGAGGAGGGTGAGAGAGGAAGAGGAGAGAGGAGGAAAAGAGGAGGAAGAGTGAGGAGGAAGAGAGAGGAAGAGGAGAGAGTAGGAAGAGAGAGGTTGAAGAGAGAGGAGGAACAGTGAGAAAGATGAGAGAGGAGGAATAGAGAGTAGGAAGATAGAGGTGGATAAGAGAGGAGGTAGAGAGAGGAGGAAGAGAGAGAAAGAGGAGAGAGGAGGAGGAGAGAGGAGGAAGAGAGAGGAGGAAGAGAGAGGATGAAGAGAGTGTAGGAATAGAGAGGAGGAAGAGAGAGGAGCAAGAGAGAGGAGGAAGAGAGAGGAGGATAGAGGAGGAAGAGAGATGAGGAAGAAAGAGGAAGAGGAGAGAGGAAGAAGAGAGATGGGGAAAGAGAGGAGGAAGAGAGAGGAGGAAGAGGGAGGAAGAGGAGAGAGGAGGAGGAGAGAGGAGGAAAATAGAGGAGGAAGAGAGAGGACGAAGAGAGAGGAGGAAGAGAGAGGAGTAGGAGGGAGGAGGAAGAGAGAGGAGAAAGAGTGACGAGGAAGAAAGAGGAGGAAGGGTGAGGAAGAGGACAGAGAAGGAGGAGAGAGGGGGAGGAGAGAGGAGGAAAAGAGAGGAGGAAGAGAGAGGAGGAGGAGATAGGAGGAAGAGAGAGAAGGAAGAAAGAGGAAGAGGAGAGAGTAGGAAAAGAGAGGTTGAAGAGAGAGGAGGAACAGTGAGGAAGAGGAGAGAGGAGTAAGAGAGAGGAGGAAAGAGAAGAGGAAGAGAGAGGAGGAAGAGAGAGGAGGAATGGAGAGAAAGAGGAGAAAGAGGAAGAGAAAGGAGGAAGAGAGAGTAGGAAGAGAGAGGAGGAAGAGAGAGAAGGAAAAGAGAGGAGGAGGAAAGAGGAGGAAAAGAGAGGAGGAAGAGAGAGGAGGAAGAGTGAGGAAGAGGAGAGAGAAAGAGGAGAGAGGAGGAAGAGAGAGGAGGAAAAGAGAGGAGGAAGAGAGAGGAGGAGGAGATAGGAGGAAGAGAGAGAAGGAAGAAAGAGGAAGAGGAGAGAGTAGGAAAAGAGAGGTTGAAGAGAGAGGAGGAACAGTGAGAAAGAGGAGAGAGGAGGAAGAGAGAGGAGCAAGAGAGAGGAGGAAGAGTGAGGAAGAGGAGAGAGGAGGCGGAGAAAGGAGGAAAAGAGAAGAGGAAGAGAGAGGAGGAAGAGAGAGGAGGAAGAGAGAGCAGGAAGAGAGAGGAGGAAGAGAGAGGAAGAGGAATGAGGAGGAAGATAGAGGTGGAAAAGAGAGGAGGAAGAGGGAGAAGGAAGAGTGAGTAAGAGGAGAGAGGAGGAGAGAGGAGGAAAAGAGAAGGAGGAAGAAATAAGATAAAGATAGACGAGGAAGACAAAGGAAGAGAAGAAAGGAGGAAGAGAGAGGAGGAAAACAGAGGAGGAAGAGAGAGGAGGAAGAGAGAGGAAGAGGAGAGAGGAGGAGTAGAGAGGAGGAGGAGAGAGGAGGAAGAGAGAGGAGGAAGAGTGAGGAAGAGGAGAAAGGAGAAAGAGAAAGGAGGAAGAGAGAGGAGGAAGAGAGAGGATGAAGAGAGAGGAGGAAGAGAGAGGAAGAGGAGAGAGGAGGAAGAGAGAGGAGGAAAAGAGAGGAGGAAGAGAGAGGAGGAAGAGAGAGGAAGAGGAGAGAGGAGGAGGAGAGAGAAGGAAGAGAGAGGAGGAAGAGTGAGGAAAAGGATAAATGAGAAAGAGAAAGGACAAAGAGAGAGGAGGAAGAGAGAGGAGGAAGAGAGAGCAAGAGGAGAGAGGAAGAGGAGAGAGGAGGAAGAGAGAGGAGGAAAATAGAAGAGGAAGAGAGAGGAGGAAGAGAGACGAGGAAGAGAGAGGAAGAGGAGAGAGGAGGAAGATAGAGGTAGAAAAGAGTGGAGGAATAGAGAGGAGGAAGAGTGAGGAAGAGGAGAAAGGAGATAGAGAAAGGAGGAAGACAGAGGAGGAAGAGAGAGGAGGAAAAGAGAGGAGGAGGAGAGAGGAGGAAAAGAGAGGACTAAGAGAAAGGAGGAAGAGAGAGTAGAAAAAGAGAGGAGGAAGAGAGAGAAGGAAGAGAGACGAGGAAGAGAGAGGAAGAGGAGAGAAGAAGCAGAGAGAGGAGGAAAAGAGAGAAAGAAGAGAGAGGAGGAAGAGTAAGAGAAGAGAGGAGGAGGACAGAGGAGGAAAAGATAGGAGGAAGAGAGAGGTAGAAGAGAGAGGAGGAAGAGAGAGGAGGAAGAGAGAGGAAAAAGAGAGAGGAGGAAAAGAGAGGAGGAAAAGAGAGGAGGAAGAGAGTGTAGGAAGAGAGAGGAGAAGGAGATAGGAGGAAGACAGAGAAGGAAGAAAGAGGAAGAGGAGAGAGAAGGAAGAGAGAGGAAGAGATGAGAGGAGGAAGATAGAGGTGGAAAAGAGAGGATGAAGAGAGAGGAGGAAGAGTGAGTAAGAGGAGAGAGGCGGAGGAGAGAGGAGGAAAAGAGAGGAGGAAGAGATAAGATAAAGATAGACGAGGAAGAGAGAGGAAGAGGAGAGAGGAGGAAGAGAGAGGAGGAAGAGTGAGGAAGAGGAGAGAGGAGGAGGAGAGAGAGGGAGGAGAGAGGAGGAAAAGAGAGGAGGGTGAGAGAGGAAGAGGAGAGAGGAGGAAAAGAGGAGGAAGAGTGAGGAGGAAGAGAGAGGAAGAGGAGAGAGTAGGAAGAGAGAGGTTGAAGAGAGAGGAGGAACAGTGAGAAAGATGAGAGAGGAGGAATAGAGAGTAGGAAGATAGAGGTGGATAAGAGAGGAGGTAGAGAGAGGAGGAAGAGAGAGAAAGAGGAGAGAGGAGGAGGAGAGAGGAGGAAGAGAGAGGAGGAAGAGAGAGGATGAAGAGAGTGTAGGAATAGAGAGGAGGAAGAGAGAGGAGCAAGAGAGAGGAGGAAGAGAGAGGAGGATAGAGGAGGAAGAGAGATGAGGAAGAAAGAGGAAGAGGAGAGAGGAAGAAGAGAGATGGGAAAGAGAGGAGGAAGAGAGAGGAGGAAGAGGGAGGAAGAGGAGAGAGGAGGAGGAGAGAGGAGGAAAATAGAGGAGGAAGAGAGAGGACGAAGAGAGAGGAGGAAGAGAGAGGAGTAGGAGGGAGGAGGAAGAGAGAGGAGAAAGAGTGACGAGGAAGAAAGAGGAGGAAGGGTGAGGAAGAGGACAGAGAAGGAGGAGAGAGGGGGAGGAGAGAGGAGGAAAAGAGAGGAGGAAGAGAGAGGAGGAGGAGATAGGAGGAAGAGAGAGAAGGAAGAAAGAGGAAGAGGAGAGAGTAGGAAAAGAGAGGTTGAAGAGAGAGGAGGAACAGTGAGGAAGAGGAGAGAGGAGTAAGAGAGAGGAGGAAAGAGAAGAGGAAGAGAGAGGAGGAAGAGAGAGGAGGAATGGAGAGAAAGAGGAGAAAGAGGAAGAGAAAGGAGGAAGAGAGAGTAGGAAGAGAGAGGAGGAAGAGAGAGAAGGAAAAGAGAGGAGGAGGAAAGAGGAGGAAAAGAGAGGAGGAAGAGAGAGGAGGAAGAGTGAGGAAGAGGAGAGAGAAAGAGGAGAGAGGAGGAAGAGAGAGGAGGAAAAGAGAGGAGGAAGAGAGAGGAGGAGGAGATAGGAGGAAGAGAGAGAAGGAAGAAAGAGGAAGAGGAGAGAGTAGGAAAAGAGAGGTTGAAGAGAGAGGAGGAACAGTGAGAAAGAGGAGAGAGGAGGAAGAGAGAGGAGCAAGAGAGAGGAGGAAGAGTGAGGAAGAGGAGAGAGGAGGCGGAGAAAGGAGGAAAAGAGAAGAGGAAGAGAGAGGAGGAAGAGAGAGGAGGAAGAGAGAGGAGGAAGAGAGAGGAGGAAGAGAGAGGAAGAGGAATGAGGAGGAAGATAGAGGTGGAAAAGAGAGGAGGAAGAGAGAGAAGGAAGATTGAGTAAGAGGAGAGAGGAGGAGAGAGGAGGAAAAGAGAGGAGGAAGAAATAAGATAAAGATAGACGAGGAAGACAAAGGAAGAGAAGAAAGGAGGAAGAGAGAGGAGGAAAACAGAGGAGGAAGAGAGAGGAGGAAGAGAGAGGAAGAGGAGAGAGGAGGAGTAGAGAGGAGGAGGAGAGAGGAGGAAGAGAGAGGAGGAAGAGTGAGGAAGAGGAGAAAGGAGAAAGAGAAAGGAGGAAGAGAGAGGAGGAAGAGAGAGGATGAAGAGAGAGGAGGAAGAGAGAGGAAGAGGAGAGAGGAGGAAGAGAGAGGAGGAAAAGAGAGGAGGAAGAGAGAGGAGGAAGAGAGAGGAAGAGGAGAGAGGAGGAGGAGAGAGAAGGAAGAGAGAGGAGGAAGAGTGAGGAAAAGGATAAATGAGAAAGAGAAAGGACAAAGAGAGAGGAGGAAGAGAGAGGAGGAAGAGAGAGCAAGAGGAGAGAGGAAGAGGAGAGAGGAGGAAGAGAGAGGAGGAAAATAGAAGAGGAAGAGAGAGGAGGAAGAGAGACGAGGAAGAGAGAGGAAGAGGAGAGAGGAGGAAGATAGAGGTAGAAAAGAGTGGAGGAATAGAGAGGAGGAAGAGTGAGGAAGAGGAGAAAGGAGATAGAGAAAGGAGGAAGACAGAGGAGGAAGAGAGAGGAGGAAAAGAGAGGAGGAAGATAGAGGAGGAAAAGAGAGGACTAAGAGAAAGGAGGAAGAGAGAGTAGAAAAAGAGAGGAGGAAGAGAGAGAAGGAAGAGAGACGAGGAAGAGAGAGGAAGAGGAGAGAAGAAGCAGAGAGAGGAGGAAAAGAGAGAAAGAAGAGAGAGGAGGAAGAGTAAGAGAAGAGAGGAGGAGGACAGAGGAGGAAAAGATAGGAGGAAGAGAGAGGTAGAAGAGAGAGGAGGAAGAGAGAGGAGGAAGAGAGAGGAGGAAGAGAGAGGAAAAAGAGAGAGGAGGAAAAGAGAGGAGGAAAAGAGAGGAGGAAGAGAGTGTAGGAAGAGAGAGGAGAAGGAGATAGGAGGAAGACAGAGAAGGAAGAAAGAGGAAGAGGAGAGAGAAGGAAGAGAGAGGAAGAGATGAGAGGAGGAAGATAGAGGTGGAAAAGAGAGGATGAAGAGAGAGGAGGAAGAGTGAGTAAGAGGAGAGAGGCGGAGGAGAGAGGAGGAAAAGAGAGGAGGAAGAGATAAGATAAAGATAGACGAGGAAGAGAGAGGAAGAGGAGAGAGGAGGAAGAGAGAGGAGGAAGAGTGAGGAAGAGGAGAGAGGAGGAGGAGAGAGAGGGAGGAGAGAGGAGGAAAA